>NW_024583031.1:124702-140906 GCF_018398535.1 Haplochromis burtoni
CAAATCGCCATCAGCTGTTCTCACCGGCATCTCCAGCACCGCCCCGTTGAGCCCACTGCACCACTCCTCCCCTGCAGCCGCACCCGGGACCACACCTCCGCCACAGCCATTAATCCTGAGAAGCCTAAAACTACCTAAAACTATCTTTTGAAAATTTCTCTCCCAAATCCTCAGTGTAGAAAAGCACCTTTTTCTTCAAAACTTGGGCTTGGGTTAATAAATGATGGCTTATACCTAATCGAGTTAATTACATATGAAAATATACAAATCTAAAGTACCAGTAGTGTCACAGTCTGGCGAGGGCAGACTGTATGAATTGAAAAAAGGACCCAAAATGCA
This sequence comes from Haplochromis burtoni, assembly GCF_018398535.1. Lineage (NCBI taxonomy): Eukaryota > Metazoa > Chordata > Actinopteri > Cichliformes > Cichlidae > Haplochromis > Haplochromis burtoni. The sequence goes on from NW_024583031.1 coordinate 125,042, forward strand.
GACTCCAAGGAACAGGGAACACAACTTGAATGTTAACCAAAAGCGAGCCATTTAATATGGCTGGTAAAAAAGGTACAAACAAAGGGCAAGGCAAACTGAAGCAAAATTAACACAAACCTAAACTGGGAAATCTAAACAAACAATAAGAAAAACCTAGACAAGGAACTCGGAAGCATGGGAAACATGGCGTGGACAACAGACGACCTGACAATCACACACTGAAAACAGAGGACTTAAATACACAGGAGGTGATTAGGGGAAGTGGGAACACATGGAGGAACAGCTGACTGACATGAGCCTAATGACAGGACAAGGGAAGTGAAACTAAATACAATGAACAAAGAACACACGACTCCTTCAAAATAAAACAGGAAACATGAGACAGACATGATAATACAAACTTGATAACATAAGACACGCAGCATGAAACACGAAGGGTGAGGGGAAACTTAAATACAGGGGAAGAAAACACAAGGAGTCTAATAACCAAATGAACTTAGATAACCTAATGAACAAAATAAACTCAAACTTAAAACGCTGGGTCAAAAGACCCAGGATCATGACAAGTTGTAAGGGGCTTAACCTTTTCGCAACCATCTGCTGGTAGTGACCTATTTATTTAGCCTTAAGGATTAGCCTTACATCTAATCCAGTGTTTCCCAACCTTTTGGAGCCAAGGCACATATTTCCCATTACAAAAATGACACAAAAAACACATCAGGTTAGACTGACTATTTTTTCCCCCCAAATATTTACCTATCGATATTATGTGCTGCACTGTCTCACTCGCAGCATGGCTATGTAATTTCTTCTTCTTCTTCCAATTTACTGGCAGCTGGCCACCCATTTAACTGGAGAAAGAAGTTGTACTGCCCTCTAGTGGAAGGGAATGTAATTGTTCTGCCCGTCACTCACGCTGGTCGCTTAGAGTAGCGGTCCACATCCTTTTTTGCGTCACGGACTGTTTTACGTCCAACAATATTTTCACGGCCTTTAAGGTGTCATGGATAAATACAACAAAATAAAACCAGTACTGGTACCAAAAAGAAGATGATTTTATGTCCAACAATATTTTCACAGCCTTTAAGGTGTCACGGATAAATACAACAAAATAAAACCAGAACTGGGGCCCGTTCTTCGTACGTCACTTACTACATCCAAGATCAAATGACACATCCAAGACCAAACCATCGCGCTAACCGTGAGCTCGCTAATCCGGTTCCCCGAACACACCTGCTGTTGACGATCAGTACAGCTGGACTGAGTAATGTGAATCACTGGGTGTCGTAAAAGGGGCTACGCATCGATAGTAGAAACATTGATCGGCAACCCTCTGATTGGTCGGCGAAAATGTCGAAGGAGCGCGCTCGGTATTTTTCGGCAGCAGAGCAAGAACTCTTGAGTGAGGGATTTCAGGAGTTTCAGAGTTTAATTAAACGCAAGGGAACACTGCAAAGGCTGCAAAAGCAAGGAGAGAGGGCTGGCAGAAAGTTGCTGACAAATTAAACTCGTAAGTAATTTAATAATAACAATAATAATGGAGATTTATATAGCGCTTTTCAAGGCACCCAAAGCGCTTTACAATGCCACTATTCAGTCACTCTCACATTCACACACTGGTGGAGGCAGCTACGGTTGTAGCCACAGCTGCCCTGGGGCAGACTGACAGAAGCCAGGCTGCCATATCGCGCCATCGGCCCCTCTGGCCAACACCAGTAGGCGGTAGGGTAGATTTATTATATTACACTATATTATCCAATATTATATTACATTATATTATATTGTCATATTATATCCCCTTTCACATTAGAGCCACAACAGGACCCACTAGAACATGGGAACAAGTAAAAGTGACATATAAGAATATTCTACAGAATGGTAATATTTATCACTTATATTGCTTTTCGTCTCTTGGAAAGAGACCCTGAAATAATCTGTTAGTTTGTTCATAACAGCAACCAAGAAAAGGGCAGAGCAAAAAAAGACAGGTGGTGGTCCTGCACCCCCTCGTCAACAAGTTGGTTAAGTGAATAATACCCTCACGGGAATATCGATATCTCTCAATGAGCACACTGTCGCGCTGAGCTAAAGGATCCTGTCTATCCCGCAATATACGCTGAATTCTGAGAACTCTCCTTATCAATCTTGCACCTTCCGCAATGGGCTGCTCGCGTATACGGACAGGACATGGCTGCGACAGACTTCCCAAATCCACCTTCGCTTTTATAGCCGTGGTCTCCCATCTTGATTACACGAAGTAATTTCCAATTACTACTCTGAAATATGAATTACATCTGTAATAATCACATACATGTAATAGAATGTTAATAGTACATTTCCCTTTTTTAGGAAATGACCTGTATGTATCTGTGTGAAATCAATAAATGGATCAAGTGCTGCAGGAGTGCTGCATTATCTTTAGTTACATTGATAATATTTATTTATGGTGAAACAGTGGTGGAATATCGCTGTTGCTTTCGTATAAATGAAGCGGACATACCTGCGTGGCCGCGATCTAATCCTGTTTACATAAAGTGAACCTGCTCCCGAGCAGGTTTACGCTTACGGCTCTGTTGCTATGGCAGCAAGTCCCGGATGAGCTTCGGGGAACCGAACGATCCAAGATCACGCGAAATCGTCAACAATCAAATCCAGCTAACCTACTTAGCGAGGTACGAAGAACAGGCCCCGGGTACCAAAAAGAAGATGATTTATTCATAACACATGGGAAAAGACCCAGGGAAACAGAGTTAAAAGCAATTTAAAAAAGTAACGCTAAAAACCCTGAAAACCATGAATTTCTCACCCGAGCCTCAAATGACCGTTACCTGGTGTTGGGGATCGCTGGCTTAGAGTACCAATCAGGTGAAACCAAATAATCTGTTGTTTATTTAATGGACCAGCATTATCAAATAAGAGAATATTTTTTGGTTGAATGAACTGCCAAGAAAATCCTTAAAACCTTTGTGCCCTAGTGTTGATGAATCCAAATTTGCAGGTCAGATTAATTTCCATTCATGAACCACAGGTGTAAAAGCAACTGCACCCTAACCATCATTAGCAGACATGCTGATGCTGTTTACTCTGGGACTCTGAAACCATCTGTGCTAAAGCTCTGTATCCTGTATACTCAAAGTTATTACCTCCAATAAATTACACCAAAATCAAAAAAAAAAAAAAAGAAACCAAATAATCTTCCATGGCACAGTGGTTAGGAATTGTTAAGCAGAATAAAGGTCAAAATTTCAAATTTGACTAGAAAGATATGGTCGAGCTTCTCAAACTATGCATGTTTTATAGGTGGCTACAATGCAGCCTAACCCTGCCATTGCCCTGAAGTGGTCCACTGTTGGATGTTAAGAGGTTAAAAGGGGTTCTCCACCAGACTTCCAGATTAAAAATTGCAGAAGAACAGGGGAAAAAAAGAAAGACTGCAGGATGGAGTGCAATCCCCTAGCACTATCCACACATAAATTACAGAACACGGCTACTGACAATCTGTTTCCTGCACTGTATCTGATGGATGTACAGCAGTGTATAAACACAAGTGATTAGGAGTCACTCGTGGGTTACTTGTTAGGCAAATGGGTTCAGTCAAGTTCAGTGCAAAGAAAGTTGGGTTAATTTACATCATTACAATAAGAAAAGGTCAGATACGAATTTTTTCATTGCCATGTAAACACAGTTCCAACAAACAGCCAACAACAAGAGTAAGAGCAGATCTAAAGTGATTCATATTAAATAAAAAGATGTGACTCAATTAGAGAAAATTAATTCTGAATGACTGAATCGGCCTCGGGGTGGGCTTGATTTGTTATGCCTTCCTATCTCCCTGTTGCTATTGAATGATTTGTTTTTTAAACTTACCCTGCCCACCTCCCTTTTCTTCTCTTTCAATCTGTCTCTCATAGCTGTTGGTTATATAGAAGTCATACACAACCATTTCTATCTCATCTACTTTTATGTGTGACAAGACACATATACAGGGTGGGCCATTTATATGGATACACCATAATTACATGGGAATGGTTGGTGATATTAAAGTCCTGTTTGTGGCACATTAGTATATGTGAGGGTGCAAACTCCTCAAGTTGGGTGGTGACCATGGTGGCCATTTAGAAGTCGGCCATCTTGGATACAACTTTTGTTTTTTTCAATAGGAAGAGGGCCATGTGACACATCAAACTTATTGGTAATGTCACAAGAAAAACAATGGTGTGCTTGGTTTCAACGTAACTTTATTCTTTCATGAGTTATTTACAAGTTTCTCTTTGTTCACAGCCATTGACATGTCGAAGAGGTTAACACGTGAGGAGCGGATCGAAATTGTGTTGATATCTGGTGAACGCAGTAACCGGGTCATTGCAGCAGATTTCAATGCAAGACACCCTACGAGACCACCCATCTCCCATGCTACAGTTAGCAAACTGCTTGCTAAGTTTCGTGAAACTGGTTCAGTGTTGGATTTGCCAAAATGTGGACGCAAGAAAACTGTCACTAATGAAGAAACATCAGTGGCTGTCCTAGCTTCATTCAGCAAGAGCCCACAGCGTAGCACTCGCCGCATGTCACTGGAGAGTGGCATTAGTCGAACATCCCTTTGGCAGATATTAGCTACTCACAAATGGCACCCTTACAAACTCCAGCTACTGCAGCATCTCAACGAGGATGACCCAGCACAGAATTTGCAGAATGGGCAAAACAAAAATTGGAACAGGACCCTCAGTTCACGCAGAAGATTTTGTTCAGTGATGAGGCAAACTTTTATGTGAATGGTGAAGTTAACAAACAAAACCACCGCTATTGGTCTGACACTAACCCACATTGGATGGATCCCTCCAAGACTGTTGGAACAACAAAAGTGATGGTTTGGTGTGGTATATGGGGACAACGATAGTGGGTCCATTCTTCATCAATGGAAACCTCAAGGCCACTGGATATTTGAAATTGCTACATGATGATGTGTTTCCCTCTTTATGCACTGAAGCTGGCACGTTCCCTGAGTTTTTCCAGCAAGATGGTGCACCACCACATTATGGGTGCCAGGTCCGAGCATTCCTAGATGAACAGTTTCCTGGAAAGTGGATTGGTCGTTCGTGGGCCAGTTGAATGGCCCCCAAGGTCTCCCGATCTGACCCCCTTAGACTTTTATCTTTGGGGTCATCTGAAGGCAATTGTCTATGGTGTGAAGATACGAGATGTGCAGCACCTGAAACTACGGATACTGGATGCCTGTGCTGGCATTTCTCCTGTGGTGTTGCTATCAGTGTGTGAAGAGTGGGAGAAGAGGGTTGCATTGACAATCCAACACAATGGGCAGCACATTGAACACATTTTATAAGTGGTCAGAAACTTGTAAATAACTCATGAAAGAATAAAGTTACGTTGAAACCAAGCACACCATTGTTTTTCTTGTGACATTACCAATAAGTTTGATGTGTCACATGGCCCTCTTCCTATTGAAAAAACAAAAGTTGTATCCAAGATGGCCGACTTCTAAATGGCCACCATGGTCACCACCCATCTTGAGGAGTTTGCCCCTCACATATACTAATTAGTATATGTGAGGGCAACTCCTCAAGATGGGTGGTGACCATGGTGGCCATTTAGAAGTCGGCCAATCTTGGATACAACTTTTGTTTCTTTCAATAGGAAGAGGGCCATGTGACACATCAAACTTATCTGTAATGTCACAAGAAAAACAATGGTGTGCTTGGTTTCAACGTAACTTTATTCTTTCATGAGTTATTTACAAGTTTCTGACCGCTTATAAAATGTGTTCAATGTGCTCCACAGGTTGACTTGTAATGCACCAACCATTCTCATGTAATTATGGTGTATCCATATAAATGGCCCACCCTGTATAATCCACCCAACTACCCAGAACCATGAGTCTAAACACACTATAGTACACACATTCATTCCTACACACACATTAATAAGTCTCCTTTTTAGCAAAACCCAGTACAATCGGCCTATTGAACCAAGTGTATTGATTCTCTCCTCTGCATTTCCTTTTACTCCTCCTTATTCCGGGCCTCCACTACTCTGCTCTGTGCTGTTTTTTTCTAGCCTCTCTATGTCTTAACCAGTCTATATTCTCCCCAGCATGTTGCTGTCTGAGCGTAATTGATTCAACTCTTCAAATCCTCCTGTCACAGGAAATATCTGTCTGTCTAGGTTCTTTTTGACCGTGATGGAAACTCAAGATTGAAAGGAAACCTAATCCCAAAAACAGCTTAAGAAGCCAAACTAAAAATCCAGGAAAAGCATGTATTACTTCCAGTGATCCAGTGAGTCTACTCCATCTGGATGAAACCACTCATTGCTTAACCCTCTTAATCCTTTATACTAAACTTATGTTATCTGAATATTTGTGTTTTGGCTTTTAAAATTTATTCTACAAAATATACCTTACATTTTTAGAAAAAAAATGCAAGTTTTATATCTATCTATAGCGTTATTTCTGATGGTTAAATCTAGGGGTGGGTTTTAATAATCGATTCATCGATTAAAATCGATTCTGGCTCGGATAACGTGATATCGATTCATGAAAATCCTGAATCGATTTTTTAATATAAATGTATTTTGCCCGAAATTCCAGAATCTCAGGTGAAACGTCACAAAATTTTGACAACCACCAAACAGCTAAAACAGTAAATGAGAGCAGGTACACGGATTCTGCACAAAGACGTAAACACAAAGCGCGGACCCACCAACGGATCAGAATCAGTGAGATGTTGCCTTTCTCACCCGACGGCACGGACACGGTCGGGGTTAGAAAGCCGACATCTCACTGATTCTGATGTTTCGGCGGGTCCGCGCTTTGTGTTTATGCCCTTTTTGCGCTGATTCTAAAGCGTTTAGTTTGATCTCTTTCCAAACAATATTGACCGAACCAGCAGCAAAAGAAGATACAAACTAAGCTTCACATAAACATCGTCATGAATTCCCTCTTGCTTTTGCTGTTTTGCTTCCACCACAATAAAATCACACTTCATGCACAGCTCTCTCTCTGTCTTTCTCTCTCTGTGTATACTTCAAGAACAGTTTCCCGTCTATCTCTGAAATCTGTTTTCTGCATTATTTGCTTGGTTGTTACGCACAAGACTACCGTTATTTACAGCGCTGTCGGCTGATGTTTTTTTTTTTCTTTTACTTACTTCCGAAAAGAAAGCCTAATTTCTGCTGTTCAATAGGCTTCTGAACAAATTTAAACTTTTTAAAATTATGCAAAATGCAAAACACTTAGCCGTGTCTCTAATAGAACTGCTGTAACTTCAGAGGTAATGTTCATATGTTGATTAATGGTTTTCTTTCGTTTTTGATGTACTGCAGAATATTTTTATAAAATCCCAGGCCAGGAAAATCACCTTCATGTTTTTCTGTGTTTTATCTTCAGCTACTTTGACACAAAGGCATCTGCTGTGATGCTTACACCTTTGATAAAGTCTCGAGTGTCAGCTTCCTTTTTATAGATACAAAAATATGTAAATGTACTGATCTGAATTATAATATTTCTGACTGAGGCAAAATTGTAGCAACAATTAGCTAAGTCAGTTAGCATTAGTGAGCTAACTTTAACGAACTTTAGGTAATGTCAGGAGCAGTGAGGTACAAATTAGAGCAGGGCGATATGGCCAAAAATATTTATCACGATATATATTTGAAAATTTGCGATAACGATATAACTGACGATATAATTGATGCGAGACAAAATACAACTCCACAACATTACTAGCGCAAAAAGACAACCTTCCATTTATTTTCACTTAAACAAGAAGCTGGTTTTTATGTACATTAAAGCTTTATAAAAATGTAACAGTGCAAATGCAAATTCCTTGCTGAAAGTTTAACCAAAAGGCATTTCCAGTAGAAATGGGCTGACATATCCTGAGCATAACCATGTATAATATCCACTGAAGTTAAAAAGAGGTGCTTTGCAACATTAAACTGCAGTGTGCAGTACGTATTTTTCGGACCATAAGGTGCACGGGATTATAAGGCACATTAAGCGAAACAAAGCAGTCAGATAAATCAAACTTTATTAAACTCATTCTTCTTGCTTCCTCCACTTCTGTACCATTGATTCATTAATGTTGAATTCTCTGGCAGCTGCTCTATTCCCATGTTGTTGCAGTATATTAATGACTAACCTCGTATTGTGGATGGATTATCTCAGTTGTTCTCCTGACTGAAGTTTGGTCCGTTTACAGCATCCTGCCATGCGATTGCATTTGTCTCTAACCATGAGGAACCTTCACGTTAACTTTTATAAGTGGAAAAGTGTTAGTGTTCGTCCTCCAGCTTCACTGTTTATGTTATGCTAACATAGCTGTGTCGCTAGCGATCACGTAGCACATCATTATATACCAGCTAGCCCAACTTCAGTAACCCTACAAACGTCACTGCTGTTTAGTTTCCTGTCTTCATTTATGTTGGAAGTGATAGCAGAGCTGTACGTTTGAATTTTTTCAGAAATCTCTCAGTCAGAACATGCTATATCATGCTTAGGTAACTAGCGAAACTAGCGAGCTAACTTCCGCTAGCTTCCTGCTAACTTCTAACTCCGTTAAATGTAATAACTTTTGTTTTCATGGATGCCTGGAAGTTAAACTTTATAGTTACACCTGGTAAAGCAGCAATGCTGATCGTTTTATTAAAGATGAAAGAATTTAGACAGTTTTTAACTCTAAGTGATGCTGCAGTGTTGTTTGACCTGAAGTATACGGAGTTTAGGACCCAGATTACTCCCAGATTTAAGAGCATCTTAGTCCGACAAATACGACAATAACGACGGCCGCTTGCATGTTCTGCAAAAAAATGTGCTTTGTTGTGTATCTGACGGACAAACACCAAACCAGTTCCACATCACTGAAGTTGCACCATTTTTACAAACCAATTCTGGTTCATCTGTTTCACTCAACAATCGGCCATGTGCGTATGAAAACAAAGGCACTGCGCATGCGCGTTTTACTCATTCTATCGCGATATTTCATTTTCCTATCGTTGCCTAACATTATACCGGTATTACCGTGAACGGTATAATATGGCCCAGCCCTAGTACAAATTTAAACATTTAATACAAGTTTGATAACTTACCTTATTGTTCTTAAAAAAAAAAAATCAGTCTCCAAAAATGTTCAAAATCCAAGCACTCTGTTTATCTTTACTCTGTATGCTGCACTGACTGACACAATCTTCGGACATGACCAGAGAATACTGAGTGCTTTTCAAATGTACCTCCGCACAAGGAGGAGACGAGTTGGAGCTGTGCGCTGAGAACTGAAACAAACGTATACTAGTATTCTTAACCCTCTGGGGTCGAGGGATGTGCCAGTGCATCAAAATCACATAATGATGATAATGATGGATTGGATTTATATAGCGCTTTTCAAGGCACCCAAAGCGCTTTACAATGCCACTATTCATTCACTCTCGCATTCATACACTGGTGGAGGCAAGCTACGGTTGTAGCCACAGCTGCCCTGGGGCAGACTGACAGAAGCGAGGCTGCCATTTCGCGCCATCGGCCCCTCTGGCCGATGGCGCGTATCAACCAATTTAAGACGATACAGCTATAAGATGCAGACTCAGAGTCTCCATTTTAACTTGGGTAGAAAGTGTGGACTTCAAACTATATACCAGTTTTTGAATTGTGTCGATGGGCCACGTAAAACCAGAGTTATGATAAAAAAATACACGCTATGTTTTTTTCTGAACAAAACAGTGGTGTTTACAACAGGAAGAACAGTAAAAACTGCGTTTTCTACAGACAGTGCTAGCAAACACTCTCTGCTTGTGAGTGGAAAAAAGAAAAAGCACCCCTTCCCTATTGGTGTTAAAATTTACCATGTCAGCCAATCAAAAAAATGATATGGCAACATGTGGCACTTGGTTGTTTAGGGAGAAGGGGAAGTTTTAGGAGTGACACCAGGGAAGGAAAGCGGGCGAGCGAAAGAAAGAGAGAGAGAGAGAGCGAGTTTTCATATGTGAGACATTAGTGACGTTTAGTGTGTTTGCAGGCTATAGTTAGTGTGTTGTGTAGTTATTGTCTTGTATTGTGTGTCAGTTATACTGCTGAATGTCACATTTGCTCCAAAAAAGCCATCAAAGGCAGATTCCAGTGTAAACGCTGTTCCCACATGGAAAACTGGACTGATGCACCTCCTGCTGTCAGACCTGCAGGGTTTAGGCCTGTGCTGTTCTCCTCTGTCTTATACTGAACACAAACTATTTTTTGGACTGGCACAAATAATTTGTGTGCCTTCTTATTTGATGCAGAACACCTGATTGTTCTGTATATAGATTTAATTTATTATTAAATTATTATTATATAAAAAACACCTGAGGCCTTGGCTGCATTTTTAGGTAAATAGTACCATATAACTTTTGTATTTGCATTTCAAGTTATGAAAATGATTCGTTAAACATGTTTGTGGGTTTTACAGTAAAAAAAAATATAACTTTTTTCTACTCGGATTTGGAATTTTTTGTCTGAATATAGATCAATTGTGCTAATATAGTATGCCAAAATGAAAAAAATTCAGATATTTTAGGTTGTGCTGAAAATAATGATACCAAACAAGGCAAGATAAACAGTTTTTAAAGGTGAAATATAGAGGTAAAATCAAAAGTAGTCAAAAACGGCCAATTATACCCTGGACCCCAGAGGGTTAAACGATGTTACGCCGGACGTCCACTTTGTTGAAATTACAATGTGCAGAAGATGGACTACAAAATGCACATCTTACTTCTTTCTTCTTCTTCGTTCTAACCCTGCTGTTTTATGCAGGTCATTAAAAAAAGAACAGCCTGCGAAAATATCCCTCCATTAGAGTGCAAAAGCTTTCCTTTGAAAGCTGCTAGGTTTACTGAAGAGGCACATATTTGATTCATCTTATCTAATTACCAAATATGTGCCTGTCCGGTTTCAATAGGTGTGTGTTTTATGAAGGGATGCCAAATGTTATAATTTTTCTGCAAAGCTAATTTACCTATGGGTATAAATAAAGTAACCTTGAACCTTGCTCAAACACAAACATCTATCCTTTTTCTATTTGGCAGACTCAACACAGTTTGGTTCACTGCTTCCTCCTACTGGTGAAATGTCATTGCTTCCTTTGTTGTTACTGAATTACCTTGAGTTGTCTTTCCTCAAAAACAACTAATAAACTGTTCTTTTCAAAACAGTAAAAAATTTAAATGGAAAAGAAAAACAATCAACCCATTTTTTCATAGGGTCATTTATGAGTTAAAATCTGGTGTTTTTTCTTTTTCTTTTTTTTTACTCTCACAGTGCAGGCACAATCCAATATAACTTGTCAAACAACTTCTGACATCTAATACCAAAGCATTTTGGATCAAAGCAGTATCGCTTCCATCCCTGAAAAAGATACAACCAGGTTCAGCACCTCTGATATCCAATCCTGTAGACTGATAGGGGAAAGTACAAGAACCTTGATTAGAGTAATGCAGCATGTAGGAGCTAGAATGACTCGAAACCAAATAAGTCTCCTATCTCCTGCCACAACCTTTTCATCTCCAGAAAAGCAGCATCCAGTATACCAGTGTCCGTTATTTAGTCACTGGTATCTTTCCATATGTTTCTATGTATCTTTTTTAACACATCATCCTGTCCACTGAACTCTTACTGTCACCTCTAAAGTCAAATGTGAATTTTAAGAATGATTTTTTTCCCCACAGGATCCTGTTAGAATACAATCAGCTAACACACCACAGACAAACAGAGACCTGAGACTGCAGAGGAACACAATCTGCCTCACTGCTTCAAACACTTCTGACATTCAACCCTTTACACAGACAAGCTCAACATTTTTTTTATCAATCTAGAAATCAGCTGCTGCAGTCAGTGTCATATACACAACATCACTGCCTGAAGACACTCAGAACAAAGAGCAGCTGATAAAACCCACTGTCGAATACAACTCTGTCATACCCCTCTGACTAGGTGAGGGAGTGTTTTTTGTCGTTTAGCACAACACGCGAGAAACCATATACCTACCACGGATATATCCAGGGTAGGTACAGTATAAAGTCCTTAAACAACAGAAATATCATTTTAGTGTAAACAAGCTCTCCAGGTAGCTCTGAATGTCATTTAAAATCGTGCGATAAAGTCAAAAAAAGCAAAAACAAACCCAGCTTTTCTTGTCTAAATTTGGACACACAGGTCCATAAATACAGCGATTTGTTACTGCAGGGTCAGAAAAAGGGTCAAACAGCTCCCCTGACAAATTCTACATTTACAGATTTACTTGTTTACACATACAACAGTTGCATGGCCATGTGCCTTTTTTGTAGCTTGCTCTACTGTCTTAACCTTCTTAGGTGTAAAATTGTAGTGACTTTGTCACAAGGGGTTTTGGTAAATGGACTGGTTCTTAGCACTCAAAGCACTTTATACAACATGCCTCATTCACCCATTCTTGCAAACACTTTTTTCTGTGCTTACTGTCTAGCATTCACACTGCAATTGATGCCCAAGGATATTTGGCATGCACACCGGAGCAGCCAGGGATTGAACCACCAGCTTTCCGATTAGTAGATGACCTGCTCTACCTCCTCAGCAACAGCCAGGCAGTTACTAAATTTACAATAAAGAATAAAATAAAACAAAGCAAACAAACACAAGAAAAATATTTGGTACTACCAGTGCTGCCCCTCAGTCGCCTAGTAGATGGATCTATTGTATAAATCTGAAAATCCTCAGTGACTTCAACCTCTTTGAGATTTTTATTAAAGTCCAATATATAAAGTTTACACCCCCAACAAACAAGGCATGTTATATTATTCTTATTACATATAAACTACTGTTAGTATTAAAACCAACTTAAGATGATCAGTAACCATTAAAACACACTAAGCCAGACAGCTGTTAACATGGCTGTGTACTCACTGCCTTTAAAACACTGCAAATCAATAATCTAATCAAGGGCAATCATGGCTCCATTAGGATTTAATCAGGCTCTGTAATTACATGTGAACAAGGTAATTACACTTTGATAACATGTAACCACCTCAGTGGGCTGTGCCTTGCATTCAGAGCATGTCTCCCTCCTGCTTGGTTAACTGCGATGCCTCTGCTCTTGGCTGTTTTACTGAAGAATGCTCAGCACACTGCAGCTCCCTCTCGAAATTACAAAAGCAGGCTTGAGTCTGCTAACATTGAATATACAAGTGCCTGTTTAAGTTGCTAAGACTGAGCAATGTTAATGCTTTCTAAAGTAGTTAGTCTTGAGCACACATGTCACATTGCTTGCTTGAAGAAGTTCTTTTTCAAAACTGTTCACATTCACTACATACACACACCAGATGACAGTCATTAAAAAAGTCAGACAGGTCCTTCCACTGAATAAGAACTTATTTTAGGTTGATAAAGGTAATTTAGTCTTCCAGTTAACAGAGTGTTAGAGCATTTTAAATCTGTTGCTGACATTCCCAGATGACTGGATTACATGTGAATCTACTCACTTAAAAACAAAGTAACTGAGAAAAAATGAAGCAAAGACTGAGACCCCCTGAGTTAAGACAGAGAAACATTTTAGTGGCTTTCATGGAAGTGTTTTCTAAGACCGAGACTTGAACCGCAACAATAGTGTGCCTTTCAGATCTGAGCTGATTGAACCTGTTTGAAATGTTAAATGAGACCTGAGGCCAGATATGAAGTGGCTGCATTTTTACCCGACTTCAACATGCTGACTCAGTTTATCAAGCTGAACTAACAGATCTTCTACTGCTCACTGTGTCAATGGCATTTACTTCATTGATAATTCTTAACATCCATCCCATTTTAGTTTTTTTTCCATTGGACTCAAAGTAAAAATATCATATTGACAGTAGATAACAGAAAATGTTATTTAAAAAGTGCTTCCTGTATGTGTTCAGACAAGTCTTCCTGTCTGACCACACTTTGTACTTAGGTTACTGGGAGTTAAAGGATTACCTTTGCTGAATATTTTTAGGAATATGATACAAAACACGTGGAATAATAACACTTATGTTATGTTTTACTTGGGCAAAACTGCAGTTGGGGTAAGTCATCAATGACTTACTCTAACACTGCAATTGAAAGATGCAACTTATGAACTTATTTTTATTAAATTGTCCTCCAAAGTTTTCACAAACTGACACACCTCAAAAACTATTCACATTTTCATTTTTTTTACCAGAGATCCCTTTTCACCTTCCTCTACAACAGAAAAATATGGTATGGTTTGGGTCAATACCAGTGATGATTTTGGCCTCTTCTGTCCCCTGATTGTTAATTCTTAGGAGAACTTTTTTTTAAAAAAAAACCCACAAATGTTATAATCTGATAACACACAGTTTGATTTAGGAGTACTTAGATCTCATAAGGTTATTGTTTCAAATTTATTTAAGATAAATGGAAACCTATTAATACAATTTGACAAGTTTGACACATGCATGTTAGCACAGATCAATATGACCAGAAAAACACTATCAAATATATGAAGCAACTTAATGCATCCCCTGCATGGCAAGGAATCTTTTTTCTATTGCTACATTAAGCTACAAAATTCTCACCTGATGTTACAAACTCCATAAGCTACAAATGTGTACCCCCTGTTTGTGGGGTACATTAAGTGTACCTCAGAAGGTGCAAGACCAGTGGCAAGCCTTTGTACCTCAACAGGTAGAAAAGTATTAAAGTGTAAAACAGAAACAAACCCTGTGTAATGCGCTCACAAGCAAATCAAAAAAATGCCCTGATTTCACATAAGTCCATGAGAAGCAGCAGAAAAATGGCACAGCAATCTTCCTGCCATCTGTGTCTCATCTGTAGTCCCAACTGAGGCACCTCTGAGCAGAGCTGGATCTATACTTCAGCTACAAATGCTTCCGGCTCAGCACTAATGTCGCTCTTTTACACGTTTTAAGATGGAAGAGATTAAATAAATCACCTCCCCACTATCCACCTCACCTAAATATCACTCCCCGATAACTTCAGAGCTCGAGGCATTGTTGAGGGCGACATTAAAAAAAAAACAAGAAGTGAAACGATGGTACTGTAACTCAAATTAAGGCACAAATCTGTGAATGACAAATGACAGCAGAGGATAACGTGAACACTATTGAGTACAAGTAAAGTGGAATGGCTGAACAGACTGATGGAGAAGGGCTACACACACACACACACACACACACACACACACACACACACACACACACACACACAGAGTAGGAAAACCAAATGGATTGCATTTACATACATTTACTGTATGTGAAAGCAGAAGTCATGCACAAAAGTTGAGAAAAGGAAAAAAAAGTAAACACACGTGTGCACACACAGATACAGAAAAGTCCCACTGAAATGCCTATTATAAATCAACTCAAAGCAGCAGCCCTTATGCTTCAAAGTCATCTCTGAATCGCTTATCGACTCATTGAGCCACACTATAGGAATACCAATTTATAGTCTTCTATCATATCACTGAAAGAGACAAGGGGACAGAGTGAGATGAGGGGCGAGAGAGGCAGGCAGACAGAGAGTGAGAGGCAGGGAGAGCGAGAGTGAGAATTTCAAATACCTGTTTATACATTTGAATTGCACAGAAACAGAAAAAAAATTACTGATGTTCACTCCTGGCATATATGAATATATGAATACACTCTCTCTCTCTGTCTCATACACTGACACACACACACACACACACACACACACACACACACACACACACAGACTTTCAAACCACATTCATACAATCATAGTTGTACAAGTTTCTCAATTATGTAGTCAACATAGATTGTAGTGCAACACTATATCTAGTTTTTCTTTTTTCTTTGGCTGTCCTTGTCTCGTGATGGCTAAATGTCATCTTGG
>NW_024583031.1:140926-162569 GCF_018398535.1 Haplochromis burtoni
CTGTGTGTGTGTGTGTGTGTGTGTGTGTGTGTGTGTGTGTGTGTGTATGTGTGTATGTGTGTGTGTGTGTGTGTGTGTGCGCGTGTGCGTGTGTGTTCATGTCCGCATGCTAGCATTCCCTCTCTTTCGTTCACAGCTACTAAAAAGACACAGAGGACCTATTGTGCCCAAGGAAGGAAAATCACTCCATTTTCAGAAAAGGAGAGGAATGAACAGCACTCCCTCTCTCTCCCTCTCTCTCCCTCTCTCTTGCTTCTCCCCTCCCATTCACGCGGCAGCTGAAATGGTGAAGCTTGTTAAAAAGGAAGCCCGCATGACAGCATTCACAGCTTTGCTTACCGCAGCATTCCCCTACCCTCTCGCACGCCGTGCGCCTTTGCACCAGAAACCGTGGATGAAAGCAACTCGATACGCTGTCTCAAAAAAGAAAAGTTAAGGGGCCATGAGCGAGAGAGGGAGGAAGAAGAAAGACAGGGGAACGGGTAGAGAAAAGGTGAGGATTTGGAGTAAATGAGGTGTTTCAGTGGGAATAGCAGAACAACATTAAAAAGAGAGAGCTTTGTTTTATTATTATTACCTGTTCAGGGTTGCAGTGTGCTTGCTCAGGAACTGGCTGCAAATCATATTATTTCAAAACACTGCCTACTGAGAGAAAGTCAGGCTCCTGCCTGCTAATACTAGTTTACAGAACTAATACGGAAACTTTGCATTCCAATGGTCCGGTGATGTAAGTAGCTCAACTCTCATTGGACAAATAGATAATTATGGCCAGTTGATGTAATTCTCATGTGTGAGTGTGTGAATGTTGGGTAAAAAGCACTTGTGTGAATGAGGCTTGAAATAAGAAAGTGCTTTGAGCGCTCAAATAAAGTAGAAAAGCACTATTTATGTACCAGTTCATTTACTTTTGCTGGGATAAATGTTGAACTATGATGATCTTGTTCTTTAGCCCAGGTATATTAACTCATATAGTAAATGACCATTTTTGGTTTTGGTTTTGTTATCATTATTTTGAAAGTTCAGTCACTGGTAACAAGCCAACCCAGGACTTTCTAGTCATTTTCCCAACTGGCAGGTTTATTGACCAGATTGCTGTTGTGGTAGTCCTAGATTTTATGCAGCTGTTTCTCCAATCAGTCTCTTTTTCTGCATCTGGATGAACTCAAACTCCACCAGCTTATGTTGATGGTGAACATCACGGTTATGCTCTGGAGGTTCAGGAGAGGACCAGGAGGGCCGAACCTGCAGGTCTGTGTGCGTCTGAGCAGAGCACTAATGTTCTGACAAAACTACTGTTGAAAGCTGCAGCCAGCTGATGTTTGATTCATGGTCACATGTTTGAGTCCATTTGTGTAGCTACAAAGAGAATTGTTGTAAGAATTCATCCTATGCACAGGTTATGAAGATGCCTTACATCATTCAAAAGTCAACAGCACAGACCTGTGGAACTGGTGCCATACGAGGGCCAACAACTGATTGGTGAACAAAAAAGAAAGTGACATAGGTTCACCATAAAAATGAAGACATCAAGCATACAAGATTTAAAAAAAATCAAGCAAAAAAAGAAAGTCCATAGTTCTGTCATTGAACGACTGGGAGATGTGGTAAAAAGATCTGAAAATCTGCTTTCCATTTGAAAGGTGTTTTTTCTAAACTATAGTTTCTCATATGATTCAGTGCAACCAGATCATCTTGTAGCAAACCACAAAAGTTCAAAGCAGCACATGTAGCTGTACATATGCAATATGCACGGCTCGCCCAATGCCTTTAAGCTTAAGCAGACCTATTTTAGAGCAAGGATTTCTAACTGAATTAAAACAGACAAAAAAAGAACACTGGAAAATACAACCGTTTCAATGAAATGGAGTATAAACGTACTCATCTCCTTGGCGTGAGACTCTCTGCAGGTCCTAGCCATCAGATTGGAACGAGGCCCTGTTACCGACAACATTTCAGCACCCTGGACAGCAACACAATAGCCTGGAGTTATCCAGCAGAGGCAGGAAAACAAGGACAAAAGACAGAGGAGGAGGTGAAGGAGGGCAGCAAGCCAGGGACATAAAAAAGGAAGAAGTGGGGGAAGAGAAGAATTCGGCTGCTGGGAGGCCATTCACACAGAATACAAAGAGCCAATGTCAACTTGGGTAGGACTTGAAGGGCAGAAAACAGAATTAGCATTAGAGTGGCCTGCAGAGTTCATCCATGTCGCACACCTGGGAACGAGAGGAGGACAGGCCAAAAAGTGTAGAGGGGGATGACACAAACAGCAGTCATTTTCCAACAGCAGCTTGCTGTCATGGAAAATCAGACCTCTTAATGCTGTGCAGCACATTTTCTTTTACTGCTCCTCGAAATGGTACCCCCACCATGAGAACAATTCTACTCAATGCAAAGTTCACAAAGTAGCCAAGTAGAACCCAAATAGCTGGCATTACATGTGGAGAAATGTTGTCAGCTCTCTGCATACTGCAGCCTGCCCTCTATTTCAAGTTTCCTTTTACTGCTTACTCACAAGGGGCTACCTACTACTTCTAATTGCAACATTAATGACAGTTCTTCTCTCCTGCAAGATTAAAATGCTCAAGAAGGAGCAGTTGTTAAAAGAAAAAGCCACATTCTCTATTTACATACCTCCCTCAAGTCCAGCTGGTTTCTTTTCTGACAGTACAAGCGTGAGCACTTATGAGATATTTGGACAAACCCTTGACCCTGCTGAAGAAAAAACTGAACCTTGTAGTGACCCACACTGGGGATGGATTTTCAAGGAAGTGTTGAATGGCTAAGTTAGCCACAAAGGAGGTCCCACCTTGCAAAAGGTTCTTAAAAATAACTTAAAAAGGTAGCTTTGCTAGACAACTACAAAACACTGACATCTGGTTAAACTCTTAACATCCACATGATTGCTGGTGACCTGTTGAGACCTGGAGCTGGTTTACATTGACTTCTTTATGTGCAAGTTTCACCTATTTGCAATACCCAAAAAGAAATTTCCTGACACAAGATGTATAAGGTCAAAATGTATGTAAGAGACTCAGAAGATAATGTCTTCTAAACTGCCAAGAATGCAGTCCAACCCTAACTCTACCCCCTGTGATTTGCCAGCCACCAGGTGATGTTATGAGGCTATAAAGTGAAAAGTGAAAAGATGTTTAGAAAAAGAAGTCATCAAGTATATTGAGTCACAAAGGGAAAATAGAGGTCGCCTTCTTCTGCCACATTGCTACAAATCCTGTCCACCAAGCCCTCGAAGTGCATGGATGTTGATTTTAGGGATAAATCTAGTCGTGACCTCTAAAGAAGCATTCCTTTATGTCAAAATTTGGTTGAAAATCTTTTCTGCACATTAGAAATAATTAAATAAAGGCTAAAGTTGGTTCAAAACTTAAAGTCTGAGAGATACGTGCATCACATGTTGGTGTTTCAAAAATACGAGCATGCGTCTCCAAACTAACATCATTAATATATATATTGAGTGAGACAGTCTCAAGCAAATTTTACCATGAAATAGAAAGAATCATTTATATGTAGATATATATATATAACAATATTCTATTTTTTAAAGCACCCATTAGTACTGGTTTGTACATGATGAGTAGCTGTATGATGATTGCCATCTCAAAGACAAACAAAGGTTGATCAAATGCTGCATTTGTTTGCTCTACAAACACAGAAAATATAGCTAGGTATGATCTAAAAGTCTAAACCATCATGTCTGTAGAAAATTTAACCCAGTTTTCCCCTGCTCTAAAATCTGCCTGGTGTGCAGTACATGGCTAATTTGACTATCCACTATTTCTTTTTCAAGCTTTAATCTACAGAAAACTTCCCCATAGACACAATTCAAGGTTGAAAGAATTGATCCAAGCTTTGTTTTACAATGACAACTTTTCCCATTTCACTTTTCAACCACATTCAGTTCTTCAGCCCTCTGATATCAAGGTTATAATCCTGACCCTTTCAGTCAGGATTATAGTCTGACAGCCTTGGACATGATTAGCCAGTTTTCCACTTCAGTACATCTGCAAGACAGCCAGCAAACCCGAACCCAGACCCAGAGCACTAAGAAACACATGTAGATCTTTGGGCTAAATCTGGTCAGACAGTCAAGAAAATGAAAATAAAAAAATGTCTTAGGGGTCACTTGGACATGACTCGCCAACACCTCTGTAAACTCCCTGGACAAGCAAATGATGACTGAGCAGAAGCCGACATTTACTGACATCTGCTGCTTGGTAGGAATGCAGGAAATATCTTTCAGCTGCAGGAGAAAAGGAAAAAAAAGAAAAAAGAAATCTCGTCAATCATTAGAGGGCCCATCACATTTCATTACAGACAGAGTGAGTGCGAGAGGAGGAGGAGGAGCTGCAGGCAGGCTCTATTTTCATTTTCTCTGGCTGTAACCACACACACAAACACACACACACACACAGCAGTCGGCACAGTGTAACACCACATCCAAAAATAATCATGCACAGTGGAAACAAAATTCACTCCCAACTCAGGATCTTGACAAAGTGCTTCAGTGAAAATTTAATTGCGCTGCTTTGCCGCACTGTATTGCTCCCCTATAGCATACAATGTTGTCTAGAAGTTGTACAGCTCCAAAGACACATAGCAAAATAATATGGTCTTCCCTGGCAGGAACCAACATATAACTTCACACCCAGTCTCGAGTTCATTTTTTTCCTTTTTTTTCTTTTGAAACGGACAAATAAATCTTCTATTTTACATAAAGATTTCTTTAAAATACAGCACTTTGAAAAAGAAAAAAGGACATTTCCAGTTTGCAGAGAGCATCGTTGCTAAAATAGTTGAGTGCAAAGGCACTTTCTGGGATAAGTATTGTATGATTTCGCCATTTGTCGGGTGTTGAAAAGGTTTTCTTTGATGGTTTTAACACTCACCATTTATCTGTGTAGGCTAAATATGTACAGGAATGTCAGTCCTCTTCTACAAAGAATAACTCTTTTTGTCTTTGTCACTGGGAAAATAAAATACAGTTTTTGTACACAGTCCTGCCCATTTTGGATACCTGCTGTCATCAAAGTCTTTTTCTTTTTTTTAGAATTTCCTTTTTCCAAAAATGAAGAAATAATTTATACCTTCCAGAAGAAAAAAATAGACCTGCATAATAATATACTTCTTATATTTCTTTTATACATCTTGGAAAGAAAAAAGAGAGAGAAGAAAAGCAAGAGAGAGAGAAAAAAAGATCATCAGAGGCTTCTGTTCACTTCCAGTCTGTCATGTAGGATTGAACACAGATAGATAAGATAGATATATAGAGAGGGCTATTATTACAGTAACAGCGTGATTATTACGAATGCGGCCGTTGTCACTATCTTACAGTTGGCTCATGGCAGTCTGTTTCTCCAGAACCTCCAGGTAGTCGGGCTCTGCTTTTAGCTTTCCAGGGAGCAGGAGTGGGTGCTCATTTTTAGAAGGGTGTTCGGGCCCAAAGTATTTCCTCGGGGTGCCATACAACACAGTTTTGTTCACCCTGTCCTGGTTGCTGATGTGCCTCCGTGCTGTGGCAGCCTCATAAGGGGGCACGATGCAAGGTCTCTTAGGCAGAGTGCAAAAGTTGTAGGTGAATGGAGGGATGCCTGCCGTTGTGGGGAGTTCTTTGTTGGGCCTTTCCCCTAAGTTCTGATACAACATCTCAGGAGGCTCCGGGGTGACCAAGCCACATGACGTTGGAGATTTATCCATAAAATCCACTGTGCTGATGGTGTAGGCCCCTGGGCTGCGGTGAAGGATGTCGTCCTTCTTTGTGTCCAGAGGCCCAAAGCTGAGCTCCTTCAGGTTGCGGTAATAAGCCACCTGTTCACCATCCTTCTGCATGTAAATGGGGTTTTGGCACATGGAGCCCACGGGTGGGGGAATGTAGTTATAAACGTGGCTTTCAGAGCTTTTGTCTTGGGTTGGTTCAGGAGCGTAGGAGCCATACTGCACTTGGAAAGAGTTGAGATCTAAGTTGTTAGCACCTGTGGGGATGTGTTCGACCCCTTTGCGCCGTTTTAGAACAAAAACAAAGAGGCCAGCGCCAAAGCAGACCGACAAGATGAAAACCACAAGGAGCCCAAGTATGAGGACTGAAAGGGGGACCTCGGGGTGTAACTCAGGGGTGTGGAGGTGGGATTCAGTGGGGCTGACTGAGCTGAAAGAAGAAGACAGGGAAGAAGTGGGAGAAGAAGAAGAGGAAGAGGGGGTGGGGGCTTCAGTGCGAGGGCTGATTAATGTGGGAGCTTTCGTAGGGGGTGCCTGCTGCAGTGGGGGCACCTCGCTGGGCTCAGGGCAGATGGCCTCATTGCGAAGGGAGCGCAGTAGGCGCCCCGCATGCTTCGAGGGGGAATCACAGGTTATTTCATTAACCACCACGCTGGTACTGGACAGCTCCATCCAGTTTTTGAGGGCGACAATGTCACAGGTGCAGTCCCAGGGGTTCTCCTGCAGGTCGATCTGAATGAATGCAGACAGCTGGTCTAGAACACCGCGAACTGGAAGGTAGGAGAAATGATTATTCCGCAGGTTGAGTCTTGTTAGCATGGTGCCTCCGAACACGTTGTCAGGGAGGGATCGCAGCAGGTTGTTGTTGAGAAACAGCAGCTGAAGGTTGTGAAGTGAGTTAAATGTTTGTGGTAAAATTTCCTTGATGATGTTATATTCCAAATAGAGATACTGGAGAGACTGCAGACCAGCAAAGAGAGACTGAGAGAGTGATTCAATATAATTCCCATTCAAATATAACCGTCTGAGGTTTGTGAGATTCTCAAAAGCGCCTTCTTGAATCACTGCTATCCTGTTATTCCCTAAATGCAGCAGCTCCAGCGAGCTGTACTCAGTCAGATCAGTTCTGTAAACCATTTGTAAATAGTTACCAGTGAGGTGGAGTTTCTTTGGGTAGGAGGGCTTGGGGTGAAGCTCAGTAATGTTGTGTAACTTCCGCTCTTGGCAATTGATGTTCAGTCCACTCTCTGGATTTTGTGACGTGCAAACGCACACACTGGGACACAGCATGGGCACAGGGGAGCGTGTTTGGTAAACCATTATGGGCCCAAAGACGTGTTTGTCCTTTGAGAGGCGAGGGGTGGGTCTGTAGCGCATTTTGGGAGGGCGAGAAGCTTTTGGGGCTCGGGTGGGGGTGTTAATACCAGGGTGGTAGGTCGGGGCCAGGGCCCCTGGAAAATGAGAGTCGGAGGCAGGGTGAACACGCTCCCCTGCGTTCCTGCGGGGGCACAGATCCTGCTTTATGAGCTGTGTGATGTCTTTGCCGTGCAGCCTGAATGGCGTCTCACACACTATGTCCCCCACAAACACAGAGATGGTGTCCAGCCAGGATTTGAGGGGGATTAGATCACAGGTGCAGTTCCACGGGTTCTCCTCTAGCTGAATCTCCATGATGCCACCTATGTGCTCCAGGACCCCCGCAAAGGGCAGCATCTTCAGTCGGTTACCACGTAAATCCAAATGCGTAAGGAGCACAAAGCGGAAGATATTAGGAGGCAGAGACAACAGCAGGTTGTCGTTGAGGATCAACACTTTGAGCTTGTTCAGTTTACTGAAAGCGCCAGGCTCGATGGCACTGATATAATTATAATCTGCCTGTAAATACTCCAAACTCTCCAATCCTGTAAACGTGTCCTCTTTAATCACCTCCAAGTTATTGTTGTTCACGTGGAGCCGCTTCAGGAAGCGGAGCCCGTTAAAAGCACCCGGTCGGATCTCCTGCAAGCCGTTATTTCCAAGATGCAGCGAGGTGACATTGCCGTAATTGACGAACTCATTTGAGCTGAGCCGTGACAGGAAGTTTCCGTTCAGAAAAAGCTGGGAGATTTTATTGGGAGGCGCCTGAAACTGGCTGACGGTGGTAAATCCTTTATTCTCGCAGTTGATGTTCAGGATGTTCTCTCGCTCTTCGCAGACGCAGCGCGTCTTGCAGATATCTTTGGAGGCTGAAGTTTTGCGGCTCTCCGTTTCGGACGGTGACAGGCTGGTGACCGTGAGGACGCTCAGCAAGAGGACGCCGCTCAGCATTTTTACAGCCAGGAAAGGTCGCTGAAATATAGATCCAGCATTTAAGTTTGCTGCACGAGCCTGGGATGGAAGATATGGGGGTGGGAAAAAAAAGAAAAAAAACTGGGAGTGAGTCCTCACTGTAGGGAGAGAGGGGAGAAAAAGGAGGTAGAGGCGCTCACACGGACACAAACACGCGCTCATACAAGCTCAGAGGCGCGCGGGGGGAAAAGGCGCACCGCCGTTATTTGGTATAAAAAATGGGACCGTGACGCACAGGGGATGCGCAAATCTTTCCATTGACCTTCACAATGATTTCCAAAAACTGTTTTAAATCCCTCACAAATGTAATCTATCCTTGACAAGCAAAAGACACAAACCACCGCGAATCGCCGGGATCCTGCTTGTTGGATGAACTTGGCACATTGTCAGAGGCAGAGAAAAAAAAGCCGCTTACTGCAACCCTCTTTTTCCTTTAAGAGAGCTCCGATTTATTCAGCGGTTTCACGCAGATCAGCAGCGGCTGCAGCCAAATATTCACAGGGAGACAGTGGCCGCGAAACGCTGCCTCGTTTCCACTCCACGCAGAAGAGGCGCTCCATTATAGTCCAGGCAGGAAAAAGCACTTAAAAAAAAAGATCCAGAAAAATTGCGCAAAGATGCACCATGACACACTACTGGCCGTCCTTATAACCCTCTTTCTTTTTCTTCGTTTTCCCTTTTAAAGAAAAGAGGGGGGCAAAAGTGAGTTCGCAGAAAGAAAACAGGAGAAAAAGCAGTGCTGTGATTGAAAGAGAAGTACAGGAGAGAAATATTCCCGGAGCTGAGACATAACTACAGCCTGTGCTGTCCTCCTCCTCCGCTCCGCACACTGAGAGCAGCACTGAGCGTCTGCTGCTGCTGCTGCCCGACTGCGTTCGTGTGTGTTTGAGAGAGAGAGGAAGGAGCCCATGGGGCCGTTACGTCACCTACACAGTCAACACACACACACACACACACACACACACACACACACACACACACACAGACGGGCTGAGAAGGAAACCAGCAGCCCGCAAAACGATACGTCTTTTTTATTGACTCCGACCGCATAGCAAACTTATCTTTTCCCAAAGTGAATGCGAATTCTACTCCTGTCTCTGCAAACAAGGAGAACGTTTTAGCTAGAAATAAGGGATGCTATAAGTTTATCAGTGTGTGTGTGGTTTTAGAAATGGAAGTTGGGGGGGTCTGCTCTCTAAAGCTTAAGATTACTTTTCAAAGTAAGTTCAAACTGGAAGCTGTTACACAATATCACTTAAAAGCCACAATTGTAACAATTTAAAGTGCATTCAGCACATTCTTACCCGTACTGCAGAAAATACAAATGCAATGACGGTGTATACCTGCAAAACGTGCAAAAAGTGTAAATGGAGTAATACAGAAACTGAATTACAGAAATCATTTTGTCTATCGCGAGAAGATTCGTTTGTAGCTTTCTTTTTTGAAGATATGTATATGTTACCCATGACACCACTAGGAGGCAGGAAAGCCCTCTTTACAATCTCCATGTGTCTCATGATTTTCTCACTGTTACTTTTCTTTTGTCGTATGTCGCTTTCATGTTCACACACCCCTTTACTGTACAGAGATGGTATTAATGTCAGGAAGAAGTAAACTTGAAATTATTCTAATTAACAGAGCCCATTAGAGATTAATATAAAACATTTAAAGGAATAATTTTTAATCAGAGTACAGCGTCAAGCAAGTGAAACTTCTGGGATATTGATCTGTTCAGTTATATCATAGAGGGACTATTAATCAGTTTCAGTTGCTTTGGTGTTAATGAAATTAACACCAATTAACATAAAATAAACTTAACGAACAACTGCCAAAACAGGAATGCTTTTACAGGTGGGGACCACTGCCGTTCTTTATTCCCCTTCTTTTCTGACTGTTTTTTTTTTTAACTCTGGGAGTGCTGAACATGGCCATAGAATGTCCTAAACCCATCAGCAGGACCTTTGTCCGCTCCTTTGTTCATCCTGTTCCTGTTGGCACAGACTTCCCGAGAGCCCTAGGTCTCCCAGTGGGCCCTGTACTCACTGCCTGGCATTGTGGAGTCTGACTGGCATTTGCCATAGAATACCTGAATTGGCAAGTCCACCACTGGAGTCCTGTGCTTTTCATACATGAGAGCAGGTTTACCCCGAGCACATGTGATAGATGTGAAATGTTTTCGAAAAGCCATGGAGAAGGTTATGCTGCCTTTAATATCATGCACCATGTCTGGTTTCGTGGTTGGTCAGGGATGGTCTGGGGAGGCATATCCATGAAGGGATGCACAGACCTCTGTAAACTGTTAAAAAAAACATCCTAAAACAACGGTAATATTCCGGCAGCTGGGGCGCCAAAATACGACCGTGAAATAACAGAAAATAACTGTCCCATAAAAATACGGTTATTTCCAGTAATGAAAATACAATTAGTTGCGCTAATTTGACATGGGATCTCGCCTTTTTCAAGTGTCGCTAAACATTAAATCGGGAACATGTTAATGTGATTAAACAATGAAACCACCTATAAATAGGAAAAAAAACATCTTAAAAAAACAGTAATATTCCGGCAGCTGGGGCGCCAAAAATACGACTGTAAAATAACAGAAAATAACTGTCCCATAAAAATACGGTTTTATTTTCAGTAATGAAAACAGAGTTTGTTGTGCTAATTTGACATGGGATTCTGCCTTTTCCAAGTGCTTTTAGACATTAAATTAGGAACATTTTTACGCGATCAAACAATGAAATTACCTATAAACAAGGTCACTGAATGTGGAAATATGAATCATAATACGTAAATGTACAGAAATATACAGTTAACAGTTGGTTTACGTAATAATTGATTGCATGCCCTGGGACAAACTGACAGAGACGAGGCTGCCATATCGCACCATCGGCCCCTTTGGCTATCACTAGTAGGCGGTAGGTGAAGAGTCTTGACCACGGACACAACGACGGAGAGTGTCGGAGCCAGGGCGCGAACCGGCAATCTTCTGATCACAAGGCAAAATGCCAACTCTTGAGCCACGAACGGCCGAACTAGCAACGACAACAATACTTATGTGATGTAACACAAGCTTATAGAGCTCATGTTATATACTTTTCCATAGCATTACATTTGAATTCAACAGTTCAATCTTTCAAATAACGGACAGATATTTGTGAAATCATGATACATTTGTGAATTATTTTAATCGAAATATGCATATGTACGGACAGATACATTTAATAATCATGACAATTATGTTGTATTACATTGATTACATTACAGTGATTTAACGTTAATTTACATTCAAAATGTGACGTCAAAGTCTATTTACGTAACTTTAATGATATTCTAGAAGAACAGAACATTACTGTCAAATTCACAGTAAAATACCTTCATATTAGGGTTTTTTCCTACGGTCGCAGCCATACCCGCGACCTTGTTGTTAGTTCACATTCATTGGCCGATGCTTAGCGTCATGTTATTTATATTAATTGCAATTCCTACCTCTACATTTCTTTTTCAAAATATGTAATTAGCACAGCATGTCCGTGCAATGTTTTACATTGTGGCATGAAGAGAAATCTTAACAAACAAGCTCACAGAGAGATTGAGCTTGATATTTAACCTCAAGCTGGTAGGGGGAGCTCTTTATTAAAACACTTGTGGTGCTACAATATGCCTCAAGGTTCAACAACAGCACAACAGAAGTCACTCATGGTACAGCACTCTCTCTACAAAACAACAACTGTCAGTGACGCTGCACCACGGCGTAAACACAACATTCAAGATAACAGTTAAAAGTAACGTAACCATAAACAATAAAACAAGAACATCTAAACAGCAGCACATGCCCCAAGGCATGATGGGAGACATTTCTGGATGTATTTTTACGATCTAAATATGCATATGTACAACAAAATATATTTAACAAACAAGTAAAATGTGTTTTATTACATTTACAGTGATGTTATGTTATTTTACATTTGACGTGTCAGATCACAGTCTACTTATGTAAATGTAATGCTATTCTAGAAAAACAGTACACATCTGTAAAATACACAGTAAAATCATTTGACATTACTATTTTTTGGAACAGTGTAGGCAACAGCATCCTGATTGTTATTAGGTATCAGGATGAAATCCTTAGACTCACTGTCAGACCATTGCTGGTGCAGTGAGTTCTGGGTTCTTGCTGACGTGCACCAATTTCGGGATTCATGTATTCAGACAATTCCTGGAGGATGTAGGAGTTGATAGCACTAATTGGCACCCATGCTCAACTGACTTAAATCCATCAGAACACCCCTGGGACATTATGTTTCCGTCTATCCAATGTCGCCAGGTTGTACCTCAGACTGTCCAGACTGTGATGCCTTGTTCCAGATCTGGAAGGAAATCTCACCATCTGTTGGCTTATTCGGATCATGCACTGTTGTCAGGCATGCACAGAAGCATGTTGGGGCCATACAAACTACTTAGTTTTATTTCTACATAATGATGTGACATCCTTTTGTTCCTAACACATTACAAAGTCACATCAGTATAGATTCCAGTAGGATTTTTCCCCATTGAGATCTGATGTGTTTTCAAAGTGTTCCTTTAATTATGCTAAACAGTGTAATAGTACATTATATGCACCCATATGTTGCTCTATTCTTTTCATTCATCAAGTAGTTGTGAAGTACAGTAACATAAAACTTGCTTCCCCAAATCCTTCAAGCACTTTCATGTTAGAAAAACTAGCTTATGCCTTTCAGGCTAAAATGGCTTTTCACTGGAGCTTTACGCTCTGACGTACCAGCATTGTACCGTTTGCAGAGTGTACTTATTTGTACTCCTGTGGTTTGTTCCTTAATGGAGATCAGTCTGGAACTTCTGGTGAGAAATCTTTACTTAAGTGTTATGTACTTTCATTTATACAGCGCTTCAGACTACAAGACATATTCTTAGCATACATTCATAGAGCACTTTATTTACTTCACATCTGTGGTTAAAGTAGAATGATCAGTTAAGCTAACATACATATGTTTGGCACGCACAAGAAGAACATGCAAACTCTACACACAAAGGCCCAGCTGAGATTTTTGCTATCGGGCAACAGTCCACCACTGAGAAAATAATTTGCCTTTTAAAGAAAGATGCAAAATTAGGTACAAGTTATGGATTTTATGCAAATATACTTTTTTAGCAGTAGTCAACCTGAGGTCCAAGCAGCTCGAGCTGATGGCTTTTGATGTCATTGTCTTTGTGTTTTGAAATCAAAGGGTGGATCTGTCTAAGAACCCGACAAACATGTCACCATCATAGAATAGCAATATGTCAGTCACAAGGTAGACTTTGAAGCTATGTCCATCTTTCATATGCAGTTCATCTGAAAGATTGAAAATATTAGGTGGACAGGATAGTTAACATTAGATTAAACCCAGTCATTTTTTTTTTTTGCTTACAATTTTCTTTCTTTCACACAAAAAATTAAATCTTCTTTTGATTTGAACCTAAATAGAGAAGGCCATCTTTAGATGACCTCAGGTTAAAGGTGCATAATTGGTACTTCTGTATAGAACTTGGAGCAACACCATGGCATGACTGATATGCGATTTGTGAAGGGTTAACTAACTCATTCCTGTGAAAGTAGAGTCAGGAAGGGAGTGATGTGGGAGCTGTGGTGAAGCCTGCAGGCAGCATTCTCAGCTGGTGCAGTGGCCTTACTGCAGCCTGCCTGAGGACTGTGACAGCAGGCCAGGCGTGAAGACACAAAGGTGAGGATGATTTTCTCCATGTCTGAGTCTGACAGGACTGGTCCAGCTCTGGTTATGTTCCATGAATTGGAAAAAAAAAGAGCATCGGCTGTAAAGACAGCTGCTGTAGAAGCGGTAGGCTATTTCACAAGTATATTTTTAAAGTTAATCCTCACTGAGACCCACCTGCAATCTAAATATATCACCTAATAGCATCAGTGAGGAAAATGATGATAGAGAGTGATGCACATAATGATGACTGTGAGCCAGCCTTTTCTTTGTTTATTTTTTACTGAGAATGATAGCCACCTCACATTTCGGCTATGATTGATGGGGTGAAGGGAGTGCTGGGTAGAAAAGCCTGCAGGTTTCACCATGAGACCAGGTGGGTATATATTGTCAGTGCTTCTCCACAGCACATTTGTCAACTCAATCACAGGCCACTGAAGACAACTGTACCCGAAGCGTGAATGTGTGGGTGTGTTGGAGAGAGAAAACGAAAGCAAAGGGCAAAGCAGGGTAAACTATGGTATCACTAGAGAGCCTGCAGAAATCTTTGTGAATGGGCAAATAATAAACCTAAACAGGAATATTATGGGTCTAATTTCATCAGCATTTCAAATTGTAGAATTAATTTGATGAAATCACTGCAATTAATTTAATCAGGTGAGACTTAAAGAGCAATTAAATTGTTTTTAACCCAGTATGCCCATCAATAAAAAGCTAAACAATATCGAAGCAGTTCTTACATCAGGATGTAATTTCCTCTGCCTTAATCGCCACCTTACCATGATGGCGGGGTTTGTGTGCCCTTATGATCCAAGGAGCTGTATTATCAGGGGCAATTTGGACTTGATAGGGTCTCCCTGCTATTTGTCTGACCTGTTTGATATGTCAGACAGATAGCATTTTGGAAAGCACCCATGAAGAGAAAGCAAACAAGGGATAAAGTTATCCTGCTGAGAGGGGG
This sequence comes from Haplochromis burtoni, assembly GCF_018398535.1. NCBI lineage: Eukaryota > Metazoa > Chordata > Actinopteri > Cichliformes > Cichlidae > Haplochromis > Haplochromis burtoni. The sequence goes on from NW_024583031.1 coordinate 155,678, forward strand.
ACTCAAGGGGAAAACCAGGCGGCCAGACATTAGTACATGGGCCCCAGCCGGGAGCAGCTTGAATTAATAACTTGGGCCCACCACCCAGTGCTATAGGGGTTGGGTGCCAGTAGACACAGACCCTGGTGATCCAATTGCTAACTGTCAAGGTTGCCTTTAGGGTGCGAGTTTGAGAGATCCTGGCTAAATATAGTCGAAATCGCAATGCAGAGCTTGAGATCTGAAACCAATCTTCTGGTGAGGGGCAAAAACTGGAGCTGACCTGGAGGAAAGGCATTGGGTATACTTGTATCCCCTTGCACATTGGTCACAATGAAGCTGAAGGTGAATGAAGTTCAGTAAGGTTGCATGGATGTGATGCTCCACCCAAAATGTTGTCAATAGGGGGTCAGGAACCCCACATGCAAATAGGGGACTCCTCCAGTAGCAACTCAGTAGACAACAATCACATATTAAATAGTGGTGGTGAAAAAAAGCATTCATATTTGTGTGCTCTCGATAAAAAAAAGAGAAACAATAGTTAGCACTGGACATTGGGATGACTGGTTCCATAAATCATCTTCTGAACATTTACCCAGGAGTCTAGGGTTCATGCACAGTGTGGAACTTTGGAGTTTTTTTGAGTTTTATTTTCAGTTGGTGTGTGGTTAGTTATATATGGTGGCTGGGAAGTGCAAATCGCAACAAATTAAAAAAAACCCACAACAAATAACAAAACCCCACAACAAAATACAAAAACTCCACAACAAAGGACAAAAACCCCACAACAAATGACAAAAAGCCCACAACAAAATACAAAAAGCCCACAACCAATTACAAAACCCCCACAACACAATACAAAACCCCCAAAACAAAATACAAAAACCCCACAACAAAATACAAAAAGCCCACAACAAAATACAAAAAGCCCACAACAAATTACAAAAACCCACAACAAAATACAAAAAGCCCACAACAAAATTACAAAAACCCCACAACAAAATAACAAAACCCCAACAAATTACAAAAACCCACAACAAATTACAAAAACCCCACAACAAAATACAAAAACCCCACAACAAATTAAAAATCCTTGACGGAAAGGGATTGTCTGAAATACCGGAAGTGACACAACGATTAGCCTAATAGGGCTTTGGAGCGTGATGTCACGGGGGTGGGCGTGGAAAGGATTTTGGCCCGATCCGCCATTTTGGGGGTCTAAGTGAAAAAGGAGCGAAAGCATAGCCATAGTTCGTTCTTGCTGTGTGGTCCGCTGCAATGTTCGATCGCACGACCGGCAAGAGAATAAGCTTGAAAAGGGTTTGTCTTTTCATTCTTTCCCAACCTGGAAGCAACATGAGGCAGCTCGTGTATCGATGTTACCAAACGAAGGCGTCTAGCCTGGATAGCAGCTGTGAGACGAGCTGATATCCAGTTCTCTTCCATCTCCAAATATCTGTTGGTGCTCCAGACATTTTCATTCCGGTAAGTTCTAAATATGTTCATATCACTCTTTATAGCCTATTAGTTTTATTTTCTGATGCGCTCTGAGCTCATAGCAAATTAGAACAAACATCCTACTGAGTGATTTTGCAGAACTACCTTCTATTTATAGAGTTGCTAATTATTTGGCATTATTGCAGCAAACCAGCCTATGAAATGGATGACATCGTGACTGGGTTCCAGCACTACACAAGGGACCTGCTTCAAACATACCACCATGCCAATCAGATTACTTCTTCCATGTGAGGGTGAAGAGGTGACCCTTCTGGATAAGATGGTGAAGGTTTGCTGCCGTTTTGGTGAACAGTGTGGTAGTAAAACCAGGGGAAAATGAAACTTGCTCCTGTTAAATATTCTTAAGTCTTGTGCTGTATAAATAGCGGTAATTTTTCAAAAGATAAATTGAAGTAATTGATAGTAAATAAAGTAACGTTAGTAGTGGGTGATATCGTGTAAACACTGTCATGATTTTATGTAAACATTTTGTCATTTGTAAACTATAAATGACATGGATTATACATTGTAACAGATGTGATGTTCTATAAAGTGGTTTTAATAAAAAAAATTAAAAAAAGAGCAAAAATTTGTTTGTTTCTTTATTCAACTTTTGAACAGTGGTACTCAGTCAGTACCTATTCAGTAAATGCAAATTATTTACACGGCAGTGCACTTCAGGCATAAATCTAGATCCCTATAAAAAACATTATGGGTCATTCCCACAACCCACAGCTTTACTGTGCTCCAGCAAAGATTCCAATAGCAGTGACAACTCCTCCACATTAGCAGCTGGGATTTTTCTTCTTTGAGGACGGCTCCTTTTACCTTTCAATATGGATGGTCTGTTTATGTTTTGATCCAGAGCCGTTTTGGGGCAGCTGAAGAGGAGAAGTCTATCTTATGGCCAACCTCTGGCTGTATCTTGGTCATATTACCCAGCAAAACCCAGTATGCAGGTTCATCTGTAACAGTCCTTGTGCCACTGTCGCTTCTACATTAAACAGAAGAGCAGCGACATGGGTGCAGGTCTCTGCGACTCCGGCCATACAGGTGCAGTGGGCGGCTTCAACCTTCCCTGTGATGCTCACAATGACCCATGGCTGCAATGCTGGTTCATTCAGTCTTTGAGAGTGCAGTACCTGAAACATACAAAGTTAATTTAAAGACAAGGACTCTAATGAGCCAAGGCCGACATAAATGTGTTTTATCTACTTTCAAATCCATTTTATCATAAATGTAACAAAGTATTTAGAAAGTTAGCACATACATGTAATTTTTCATTTTTTTATGTATCCATCTATAGAACGCTGCATGTTATATTCCAAATCTGCCTGTTCTCTCTCAGAAACCTGCCTTCAGAAAATGAACCTAAAGTATGTAATGCAAGGATGTCATCACTTTCAAGATGGAGAAAGCATAAAGTTTGACTTTAGGTGACAATTATGGACACGTAATATGATAAGGAGATTCTGCAGGTCATTAATCAATGTATTGTAGTAAAAAAAATATTTTTTGTGACACAGGACACAAACATGGAAGCAAGATATATAATTAGGATTATTTATAATAAATATGAATGAATAATTGCAATTTCTTTAACCATTGAGAATAACTAAATCCTTCAGGACAATGTCACATCAATGCACTGAACTCACTATGGCTACGTTCACACTGGAGGTCTTAATGCTCAATTCCGATTTAAATCTGATTTTGTGTCTGCTTGTTCACGCTACAAATAAAATGTGAACCCTCAAAGTGGCCCGCATACGCAAAAGCAGACGTCACACACAACACGCTCTGTTTAGACCCAGACCAAACAGTATTGTTTGACTGATGGCCCTTAATATAAAGACTTGTTTCAGACTTTACGTTGTCCAATTAATTTTGTTATTTATATATGGCCTAATAATTATCCTTATTGTTGTTTTAGAGAGGAGCGGTGCTTCAAAGCATAGTTGCAGATTTCTGTCAGAATCTGCAGATTATACAGTATAAATAAAATGTTCAGGTTGTCTTCCCAACAGTTTCACTAACATCTGCACGGGATGCACACGAAGCGCTCATGTGTTCTCAATGTCTTCTCCAGCCTACAGATCCAACAGATCCACAGAGGATGCCATCGCCCACGTCCTACACACCACTCTCAGCCACGTGGACAAGAAACAGGGTAACTATGTGCGAATGCTGTTTGTTGATTACAGTTCAGCGTTTAACACAATAGTGCCCTGCAGACTGTTCACAAAGCTCAGGGATCTGGGACTTAACAGCCGTCTGTGTGCATGGGTGTTGGACTTCCTCACTGGCAGAACTCAGGTGGTGAGGGTGGGCAGGTGCTTCTCCAACAGCATCACCATCAACACAGGAGCACCTCAGGGATGTGTCCTCTCGCCACTGCTCTACTCCCTCTACACTTCAGACTGTGTGGCCACCCATGGCTCCAACACCAGAAGTTTGCTGACGACACAGTGGTGTTGGGTGCCATCTCCAACAACGATGAGGCGGCCTACATGGATGAAGTGAAGAATCTGGCATCATGGTGCCAGGACAACCACCTCCAGCTGAACGTCAGCAAGACCAAGGAGCTGGTGGTGGACTTCAGAAGGGGTCAGCACAGAGACTACAAGCCCATTATCATCAATGGAGCTCCAGTGGAGAGGGTGCAGTCCTTCAAGTATCTTGGTGTTCACATCTCCTCAGACCTGACATGGGCTGCCCACATTCAGGTCCAGACCAAAAAGGCTAGGCAGCGCCTGTATCACCTACGACAACTGAGGAAGTTCAGGGTCTCTCCAAAGATCCTCAGGATTTTCTATACAGGCGCTGTGGAGAGCATCCTCACACAGAACATGACATCGTGGTTTGGGAACAGCTGTGTGAAGGACCAAAAAGCTCTCCAGAGAGTGATCCGTACAGCAGAACGCTGCTGCAGGATTGCTCTCCCCCCGCTTCAGGACACCTACACCAGGAGATGCCGGACTAGAGCAGCGCAGATACTGAAGGACCCGTCCCATCCTGGCAACAAACTGTTCCAACTTCTGCAATCTGGTAGAAGGTTCCGCATCTTCCGGGCAAGGACAGAGAGACTCAAGAGGAGCTTCTATCCCCAAGCCATCCGTGCCCTAAACACACACACCCGCCCTCTCACATCATCTATAATTGACTGAGACAGGACTCTCTTCCAGACACTAAACCAAGGCACAATGTACATTTCAATTCCTTTAATTTTAAATATGTTTATATTGTCTATCCTGTAAAATAGTCAGATGTCTATTCATATTAATGTACAGAATTCACCTGCTTGCTGCTACTACTGCACATTCACCCAAGTGTATATACTATATATATATATATATATATATATATATAATATAAACACCCAGCACGCCCCTGCGGGCGGTTTATCCTTCAAGCTCGGGTCCTCTACCAGAGGCCTGGGAGCTTGAGGGTCCTGCGCAGTATCTTAGCTGTTCCCAGGACTGCGCTCTTCTGGACAGAGATCTCCGATGTTATTCCCGGGATCTGCTGGAGCCACTCGCCTAGCTTGGGAGTCACCGCACCTAGTGCTCCGATTACCACGGGGACCACCGTTACCTTCACCCTCCACATCCTCTCGAGCTCTTCTCTGAGCCCTTGGTATTTCTCCAGCTTCTCGTGTTCCTTCTTCCTGATATTGCTGTCATTCGGAACCGCTACATCGATCACTACGGCCGTCTTCTTCTGTTTGTCTACCACCACTATGTCCGGTTGGTTAGCCACCACCATTTTGTCCGTCTGTATCTGGAAGTCCCACAGGATCTTAGCTCGGTCATTCTCCACCACCCTTGGGGGCATCTCCCATTTTGACCTCGGGACTTCCAGGTTATACTCGGCACAGATGTTCCTGTACACTATGCCGGCCACTTGGTTATGGCGTTCCATGTATGCCTTGCCTGCAGATCTTCACCCTAGCTGTATGGCTGATGTCCCTTGCATCGATTTGAACACAGCTGCACTAGTTGTCGCCGTCTTGTGGATGTTGGGTATCAAGAATCCATAGGTCCCTCATCCTATTCATGTAGCCCCTTCCGCCGGGGTTACTTGCGTAGTAGTATTCCAACAACGCCATGTTTTCGTCTCTTGCCCACCGATGCCTTCTTGTTCCAGTAGCCCACTTTTCGTCAGGGTGCCCTGGTTCCTCAACACCTGACGCGGACCTTGTTGATCCGGGCGACGTCCGAGCCGGCATGCCTTCATATTTATCTGTCTCGCTCATGTCTGCGGTAGGCTCGCTTAGCATAGGGGGTCTAGCCTTAGGACCTTAGGGTCTTAGGGCCTTAGGGTTTTTGTATTTTGTTGTGGGGTTTTTGTAATTTGTTGCGGTGTTTAAATTTGTTGCGGTTTTTTAATTTGTTGCGATTTGCACTGCCCAGCCACCGTAGTTATAGGCACTTTATTACTATACTTATAACAGGATCATGTTATTTTTTTTGTAATATTACATTAATTTATTTAAAAAACTGCAAAACACACCTACACCTATGCGGGTTACTTATTGCCCATTATCAATTAGGACCCTACTGGTAGGGTCACTTTTCCTAATCTGAAGCATACTTGATTGATGTCATCTGACAATACCCATTTAATGGACTATTAACATTCAAAGCAACTGTCTGATTGAGGAATGACAGCTGTCAGCATCTCAAGATAGCTGCTTTAAAGCTGAGACTGTCAAAACTGAGGGGTAGGCAGACTATAATTAAAGGATTATCCTGCATACAGTGACCATTTCCAACTGAACCCTAATATTAAATGTTCTATACCACACTGTAATTGGAAGGGAACGCTTTCCAGGATTCTTTCAATCAGTGGTGTTTTATCAGGCTGAACTGCCACTTCTGAAACATTTAGATTCATCTGATCATACTCAACAGACTGCAAGCTTTGTAACGTTCTAAGGCACATTGCAGTCATGGTTCCAGACATATATCTAAGATGGTCTAATCTGCTTTGCTTGCATGTATGTGGGTGGTCAAAAGGATATTAAAATGAACCTTTGCACTTGTAAGGAGAACCAGTGTTCATCGGCCTGCAGTTCTGGATGTTTAGGCTATTCCTTCTGTTCCAATCTTTTTGTCACTTCTACTTTCCCATGATGCCACTCATTCTGCCATCATCATTTTGATTCAGTTCTCTTCTTGGCCGCCTTATCTGATGTGTTTATACCGTTACGAGATAAAAAAGAAAAAAAAAAAGAAAAACCCATCGGCCCATAAAAACGAAAAATCACCATCAGCCCACCGGGCAAATGCCCAGTATGCCCGATGGCCAGTCCAGCTATGCATATGACCCTATGAGCAAGCACTTTGGCGACAGTGGGAAGGAAAAACTCCCTTTTAACAGGAAGAAACCTCTGGCAGAACCAGGCTCAGGGAGG
>NW_024583031.1:177705-194909 GCF_018398535.1 Haplochromis burtoni
AGTGAGTACACAGAAAGTGTGCTTCGGATGAAGCACGTGAAGATTATACTATGAAAAAAGAATGAATTAAAAAGTTTTTAATTAAATTGTTAAGCAGATAAGTTACTCAGAAGCACCACTGTGTTTGAGCAGGAACAGGAAGTGATACTCTACCACACCAAGTGACACCAAAGCTGTGTCCCAAAATGTCGGCTGGACGCGGCCTTCGCGGTCTAGGTGGGCTGGGTCCTTCTAAGACCAAGAAGGCCAGAAGTGCGAGGCTGTGATATGGGACGGTCTAGCCTTCAGATTTGCGTCACCGCTGTGTCGGGGGAGTTTAATAAACTCGGCCGTCTGCTCCTTGCTATCTAAAATATAACAGGACACTGGCGTAAATTCTCGACCGTCTCAGACTTCTGTTTAATCAGTTTTCTGTTTAACGTTCATTCAGCTGTGTGAAAATCCCGGAGGAACCCACCCGATGGATTAATAAAGTTTTATTTAATCTAATAATCTAATAACTTTGATCACAGCCAAACCGATTTCACTCCGGAACAAATAAAACACAGAAAAAAGGCAAACAATTACATTTTTAAGTTATCCGAGTGACCTATATCATGTTTAACCTGAGTAGCGAAAGAGCGGGGGGTCTGAAAACGATGAAGCCGGGAGTCCGCTGCTCTCACCAGCTGGAGTGACCATTGAACCCCCCGGCTTGCTATCAAGCTGGTGGGTAACAGACGTCTCCGAAAACGTTGGCACAACCAAGCAGATATTTGTAATTTACACAGCTACTTTCTCGCCTTAAAATATGTTAAAAGTTTATTTCGTCGCCTGGCTGTGACGTAATTGGCCTTCAAATGCGGCCTCCGGAGGATGCAGCCGACGTTTTGGGACACAGCTCAAGTGTCCTTTATCCTGAGCATCTCCTCTCATGCACACACAGATTTGAAAGGCGTTCTCACAGAGGATGAGGTTATTGGATTTATGTGTTTTCTAGTTTAATTGGGGTTGCTTTTAGTGACTAAACATGGTTGCCTCACAAGCCTTACATATTTCCAGTTTGCAGTTCAGTTTCACAGATGCAACTGTCCTCAAGGTAGCTTTGAACTTGTGTTTCTGGGCATAGAGGCCAGGTGAACTGCACCTGGGTTCATCGTTTCAAGTGGTCCAGTGCATGATATGTTTAACTGTACTCGCGCACACTGGTTAAATGAACCAGATAATCACACACAAAGATAAATTTAATATGAGCAAACAAAAAAATGCATCGTCATTCACAAATCCCCCAAAACTCTTGAAACCATGACATTTACAGGGAGGGGAAGGGTAAGAAAATCAAGACCAGGTTTTTTGTTAGGAATCATTTTATATTATTATCAAATCCAGTTTGAAGGGGATGTCCTCTTTCAGACTGACAAAACCTCCTTCCTCTGTACACAAGGGCTCAATTCAATTCAGTTATATTTATGTAGCGCCAATTCACAACAGCAGTCACCTCAAGGTAGTGTGTATTGTAAGGTAAAGACCCTAGAATATTAGAAGGAAACACCAACAAGAATATGACCCCGTGTGAGCAAACATTTGGCAACAGTGGGAAGGAAAATTTCTCTTTTAACAGGAAGAAACTGTAGAAGCCAAATCTGGCTCAGGGAGGGGCAGTCATCCACCGCAACAAGTTGAGGGTGAAAGGAAAGAGAGCAGAGAAAGGATATAGGAGCCACAGTAATCACAGTAATAAATACAGTAATCTTGAAATGAGATGAGTTAAGGAAAAACATTCAGTGATATCACACAGAGCAAAACTCCCACTCTGACAGCCAGCTGTCATCTGATCTGAGGGTTAGGGTCAGAGAAAACCACCGTGACTCACTGAATGGTTTAATGGAAATGATGTGAATCATATGCTGTGGGTTTCAAAGTCACCTGTTCCGTTAAACTGAAAACATATGAGATACTTGTGATGTACTGTCTCTCCAGTAATAAAAACTGAAGCACCAGTAAAAACTGAACATATCCATAATCATAAAAAAACACCTTGTGTTTTTCTTCTTCTGTTTTTTAAATCCATAATTTAATTATTGAAGAGATATATTGTGTTTTGAATGTGTTGTACAATTCAATGCATTTAAATTGAAACTGCTACTCCTGCTCACCCATTGAAAAAGCTTGTAATTGTCTGCCTAAGCTGTAGTTTCAGCAGTGCTCCCGCATGATGCGAGAGCTAATAAATTGTAACGAGACAGAGTGCTGTGGTGACAGAATCATATTTTTCTTTTGGTCCCAGGCTGAATTTCATTTGGATCCCTGGCTAGAAGCAGTTTAAGAGCCCTTGTGTTGAGTGATACTTTAGCTTGATAAAATTCTGAGTGATTTTTTTCTGACTTCTATAACACATTTGTGAAAGGACATGTTGGACCATCTAGCTGTAAAACTGCACTTTGGTTCTTAAGCTTAATTCATTATTGCCGGAAAATGTTCAAGATGAGAGCAGCGGCACGCTCCGTGTGGCAGAGCAGCCGCAATGTGTGCTTAGAAAACAGACAAGCACAAAGCTAATACAATTTGTAGTGTTTTCACACAGGTGGGAAAATGAAATGTCCAAATCCAAAAAACAAAGGAAATAAAGAGTGGAGATAGAAATTGTGAGGACAGAGAAAGAAGTCGACGTGAAAGCAGATCTTTTGTAATAAAACGTTGAATAATAAATAGCTACAACAGCTCCTTTTCTAATTAAACATCACACGGGTGTACAATAGAGAAACTCTAAAGTGATTCTCATTAATATTATTTATATATCGTAAACTTATGTCGTTATATAAGTAACTGCTGAAATGTAAAGCTCTGGGAGTCATTTAATCCCCCCCAGAGCAGATATTCTCAAGGGATCGTTAAATGGTTCCTTTAAAACCGTACCCACACTTATAATCCTAATTATCCATGTCATTATTTGGATGGTTTAAAATACTTAATTTGGTTAGTTAACCATTGCAACAAAAAAGTCAATTTCCTAAATCCTTTAATTTTGAAAAGACTATACTGGGCTTCACAAATGTATGAGTGAGAAAGAAATATAATGGAGTCTGTTCCAGGGAACCACAAGATCACCTCACATTTATCACCTCACATATGTAAAACCTGGTGAAAACTACAGTGTCTTATTTTGAGCTGTCCTAGATGAGAAGTATAGACAGGTTAGAGACCCCATGCAATCACTAGTCACTAGGGAAAAATGTGTAACCGGTTGAGTGGAATGGTTGAGAAACTGTAAAGAGTGAGATGCAAACCAGCTTCAGAGTGAAACGTGCACATTTTGAAATGTTTTGATTTCAGTGATAAGGTACAGCTTTTAATTTGAATGGTCTCCATTTCTGGTTCGTGTTGCAGTCACTATGTCACTATGAAGTCACTATGTGGTTATTGAGTGCCAAATTTAGATCAAAGTCGGCTGGATGTGGTCCAGTATGTAAAATGAGTTTGACATCCCTGTCTTAAATGATCTGGAACAAAGGGAAATTTGCCTCATCATCTGACTCTGTCGCTAAAAAGTTTAAATGGTTTTTAATGCTTCACTTAAGTTGATAGCAAGGGATATAAAGTATTTGTGTCACTGAAGTGATTATCACCTGGCACTGACGCTAGAGCTGCAGCAGCTTGCAACGGATATTTTTCATTTTCATTAAAGAAATATGGAAATATTTTTAAAGATGAATAGTTGTATTGAAGTGTTTTTTATTCCACTCAACAACAACAACAAAAGAAAACTATTGTTCATAGTGGCAGAAATCTTGGTGCTGTTTTTTTTTCCACATTGCTGACTGGTTCATATGAGATCAGCCTTTTCAGATGTGTCTGAATGATTGCAGATAAAATAGGTAGAAAAATGTGTTTACAGAGGAGAGCTATTTGAATGGAATGCATTTCAGTTTTATTGAAGCTTGACTCAATAAGATAATTTCAGCCTGCAAGTCGGTGAAGTACACATAAAAGTACTGACAGAGAACTTTATTTAAAAATATATAGGAAGACATATAGTTCTGTCTGTGTTAGTCCAGACTAATGGCATCTCTTCTCAGTCTGGGCATTAAAGAATGCTTTAACGCCCAGACTGAGCAGACTGCAAATCTAATCCTTGAGAGTCATTGTAGATGGGTGGCTATGCTTACTGGCTTTTCAGTGTCAATTTATCAGTCTACACTATTGTGGCACAATGTGTTGATGCATCAGTGTCCCCACCAGCCCACATCCAGCAAACACAAGGTCAAATGTGTGTTTTTACTTCTTTGCTGTGTCACGTTAGGCTGAAGAGGTGCAGCAGGGAGGGGACGTGTGATTATGTGTGGTAGGTGAGGCACAGCTGGCAATAAATTACTTTTATTCATGTCTGGTTTCATATGTTTGCTCAGATAAGAAGGATACGCGATACATGAAGGATGTGCAAAAGTGAATATAATGTGAACACCTACTCACACAAAAGGCTGTCTGGCATCGGAGCTGTTTGTAGATGATTTAAGCTGTTAGACAGCACCTGCAGGAGGACATCCTTCACTGAATATTTCTTATTGAAATCTGCAGTCATGAATCATCTTTATCTTGGAGAGTTTGAGAGTTCTAGCCCCAGCTGTGCAGCATCCAAAGAATTTCAACAATAACCGAAAACACAAGCGAAATATTTCTGAACTGATGGTGAGCTCTGAGAAACAAACAGCATTTTTTTTTGTTAGCAGCTTTGGTTAAAAGGTTATAGACAGTGCATGATGTATTGTAATTGACTGATTGATTGATTCTATGTGCCACAGGCACACAACCAGTCTGCAGGAGCTAGAATTCTGGGTGAGTTGTAGGCGACTTACTTCACTCACTGTCATGCAAGTTTTATATAAAATAATATATAAAATATATAAATATATGATTTGTCTGGATTCTCCATCCATTAAAGTGAAACTAGAATGAGAGTAAAAACTGAACAAAACATACAAATTCAGCAGGGGATGAAATAATAATTTCCCTCACTGTACATATAGAGCAGTAAATGAGCTCCAAAATCAGCTTCTTACTGAACGCACTGCTGTTTGCAGTCTCTGATTGTAGGCTCATAGTTTCGTAAGTTTCTTCTTCATCCAAGAATGAAGACCAGCCTTCCTTTTACTTGGCATCATATCATTATTAATGGTATTATACATTTCTATTGTTTTTTTTTCTTGTGATTATTTGTAGCTTTCATTCATTTTGTTGTACAGAGCTTTAGGCTAGTACTTTCCCAGGTTATTTCATGGATATGAAATAAGAAAAATGTCAAAAATCTTCATGATGTTCTCAAGAAAATATCACAACTAATCCAGATAACCTTCTGCATCTTCATTGTCCCAAATCATATATGATGTGGAGAGAAATTTCAGCCTTGGCAGTAGCGAATTCTTTTTTTCTGTACAAAAAGAGCTCCAGTTTATTAATCCAGGGCTCCGTTGATTACAAGCACCTTCAGCAAAAAAAAAAGTTTCTTCAAATCAGCTGAGCTAAAATGTTTCCCACTGACACCCAAAATTACAGCATCTATGTAGCTCATTTTCCTAAGCCATCCACCCCCCAAAGAGTGAAATTTTGTGATGTAATTAACAAATTTGAATAGAATGGCAAAGATGTTTTTTCCACAGAAATATTGTACAAGGGAGATTTTATATTACTGTTATTTCTTTCCAGCCAAGGCCTTTGTACCAGATCCCACCCCAGATTTGATATAAGTGTATGTCCATGTATGTCATGTCATGTTGTAAGATCTCTAAAACAAAAAAAATAAAATACATTTTTAATAGTTTTCTGACTCTACTCATGGCATGAGTGGAAGAGAAAAGATGGTTGTATACATGTAGATGATGAGTGAGGGTGTTAATAAAATTATATGGTGAATGCTCTGCAGACACCAACAAATACTTGTTTAATGTATATGCTAATTCTGATAATCTTGTTATGTATTACCACCCTTTGCCAAATACAGGCATGCTTTGATTAACTGCTGCATGTGGGGTGACAGTGCTAAATTTGTTGGCCAAACATTTTACAGCATTCCCCCTCAACCCTTAATATCACAGCTCTGATCTTTGCATTGCTCTGAGAAACATTCGGTCACAACATATTTTGTTCACACCTGCATGCATTTAGAGTAAAAGTTAAAATGAGAAAATATATGAGGAGACACACTTTTCGTTAACTCTTTTAGACACATTCTTGCCAACTGTACAAATGGAAATTCTATGGAAAGAGTGATGACAAGTAATGAAAGCTGTAACATGTTTAACTTGCATTGACTCATCACCGAAATGCAAGATCAGATAAAAACAATGAAGCTCCAAAAGAACACTGTTGATTTTATTTTACTTGTCATTAAAATATAAACAGGAAATAAAAGCAAACCTTTAAAATAGTAAAGGTGGAGACTATGGATTTATTAGCTGGGACTGTTAGTGCAATCATACCTTGGAACAAAATAACTGGGATACTGGCCCAATACGAAATTGTGAAAGAATAACAGTGGCTATCAATAAATTTTCACCTGACCTTTTGTCTAATACTGATGGCTACGTTCCTTCCAAACTCATGCTGTGTCTCAAACTGTGTATTTCCATACTTGCACTTGCTATTATGAGCCCATAAGTGTGAGAACACTATGAAGAACTTAGTCTACAATTACTTAGAAGTTGTATTCTGGTGTTTGCATCCCTTTAACCTGTAAATCACGACCTGCAAAACTAGTAGTTCTATTCAGCTCTAAACTATTGGACCTGATCTGAGATGAAGCCATGGAAAACCTACCCAATGCCACGATTTGTAAATTGAGTTTATTAAAAAAGGCCCTGACACAGCCAGGCATGACTAAATAGACTAAGTGAGCCAGCAGCAAGCAGTATGTTGTGCCCATCCATCAACAAGCAGCTGCAGTCAAGCAGAAATATAATGATGTACTAAAGTGAATGTAATAATACAAACTGAAGTTAAAAATAATTCATTTATACGTACAAAAAATAGAACAAATAAAGATTTTAGGAGGTGAAAATGAGAGTAAGAAAAAAACATTCTGTGTCAAACTAGGCAATAGATCAACAACATTTTACAGTCAGTAAAACTGTAACACAATTAACATAATAAAGAATCTCATTCAAACAAAATATATAACATATTACGGCTATTGTTTGATTCCACTTGGATCCACATGGGCTTTAGCCACACTGTCAAACAGGCCTGTGGCAGTGCCTGACCCAGTTAAAATGTGTAAACTCCGTGCTTCACATATTTGGACCCTAGAGTGCATCTACAGTCATGTGAAAAACAATTTCATAGGCAGTAGATGCAGTCATATGAAACACTATGTACATCCATAGAAATAAAGATGGAAAGTAGCTGCCAGGTGCTATGCACTTGATTAACTGATCATCGGCAAGTGTGACCATCTCCAGAAAATAGGTTTTGGCAGTTTGCTGGAGCATTTATACGTGTGTTAACACAATGCCACAATCTTTCCAGGAGTGGATGTCACAGCATATTCACCCTACAGCCCGACTACACAATGCTCTACGGGCCTTGTTTAGCTACCATGTTAAGTAGCATGTTAAATTCATGTTTTTTCAGTTGCTGTGCGTTTAACCTCACAGAGAGAATGGCTGAAAAAGAAAAGAATCGAGGTGTCGCAATCGCTCACTTAAAGTCCAGACCTTAAGAATGTCTGCAAACTTAAACGAACAGAAGCAATGCTGTAAAAGGACAGTAAAACTCATACAGTATAACTGATTGTGTACTTTGAAGGCACACTGGTGTTATGGTAGATTCTTGATTTGCTGAAAACATTTGCATTAATCATTCTTCTGTGAAAGAGTCATTGTCCTTTATTCATCAGTCTAAAGTTAATGCAATTTTCCCTTTAGGTTTGGAGGCTTTGGACCTCCCCTGACATGCCAGCACTGCAGGTGAAATACCAGTGTCCAAATAAATCTGTCCCATCCATCATATATTGACTTTGTGGTTCACATTAAAGGCTGAGTCCTGCATTTTAAGAAGGCTGCTGTATTGATTAGAAACCAAGTCTCTTTCAGGCCACACAGACTATTTTGCTATAGTATTCTTGTTTGTGAGAAACTGGCAGCAGCCTGCTGTTGACGTTTTACTGAAGCGCAAAGTGGTTTAAACCATCAATAAGTGTGCAGCATCTTATTTTTTACCCTTGTAGTATTCAGAGGTCAATTTGCTGGCTTCTAGAGAGTTCAGGAAGGAAAAGATTTTGGTCCTCTTTGACGTTTCCATTTCCATCTAAGATGGCAGCAGTGTGGACAACAAGCCTTCTGTCTCAGTTTCTCTTCCTATTGTTTGTTGTTATTTTTCCTCTTTTATGTTGTCCTAATGGCTCTGCTCTATTTTCCATGATTGCCAAACACTAAACCAGGTAAACTGAGAAACGAGAAACAAGCCACGAAGTCTTACTCAGCTAGTGGGAGATAGACCTGTCTGCCTGAAGCTGGGCATACACGATTTTTGGCCCATTTTGAGAAGATTTTTCAGTTGTGCAACTGTTTTGGGGATCGGCCTGAGTTTCACCTTAATCGTGTGTTCTGCATCGTGTAGTATACATGGGGTAATGAGAAGTGATTAACACCTCATGACCAGCTCCCGATCAGCAATTGTCGCATGAAAATCAAACCTGTTTGAAATCCTGGTCACCCCTCGTGAGGATATCGCACTGTTGAAGCAGTGGCACGAGCCGATTTAACGCAGTCTCTCACACTGTTAATGGGCAAACACAGAAATGGAAGTGACAAAGGTGTTGGGTCTGTGTTTCCACAAGCCCCACTAATTCTAGAGACTTGTTCATCATGAAGAAATCAAGACAGTCGATCGATCGATTATTTGCGCAAGGGAGGCCTCGTCTGTGTCCACCACAAAAATGACCCCCAGATCTGACCTCCTGCTACCTTTTATTGAGAGACAGTTCACACAAAACACGTCAGAACAAACCCACTCCCCCTGGTTCTAAGACAAAGCATTTTATTTATATGTGTGAACTTCTGTAAGAGAGTGTGTGTGTGTGTGTGTGTGTGTGTGTGTGTGTGTGTGTGTGTGTGTGTGTGTGTGTGTGTCAGACCTCCTGCTGACCAAAGGGTCGTAAACGCAGGAAGCTTACATCAAAAGAAGCAGATCTTCCAGATAGGATGTATCTGCAATAAAACATTACAGCCCCCCACCAGAACCTCGAGAATCTGGGGGGAAGGACAGTGGAGTTTCATCAGTTAAAACACTGTACAAATGGTAAACATAAAAATGACAAACATCTAACAATTCAACTCTAACAAAAGGCAGAGTAGCACGGCAGTGCAGCGTGTGATCTGGATACAAGCGATGGAGGCCCAAATTGTAGAACTTGGGCAAGCTCATCCGAGCCTTTTCAATGTGGCCTACCAAAATGATCACGACCGCAACAACCGTGACAAGAGTTGGATGGACGTTGCTGCTTGATTGCAGCTGTCTGGTCAATATTTTTCATTAGCAATTTAGCAAAGTTCGTGGTGGTGTGTCTGTGTGAGTGAAAGACAGAGAGGGAGAGCGAGAGACAGATTTTGTGTTATAACCTTCATGTTATGGACTCACATTGTGAGCACTCAGGTCGCATCAGAGCATCAGGCCATGGTGTGAGACCCCGCATCGTGACCTATGAACTTCTAACCCCTGTGATTCAGTCGTTCAGTTTGAGCAGGAGCTGAATAACGCGACTGAAAAAATCGCAGAGTGAATGCCCAGATTAAGTTTGGTACCATTCTCTGTAGGAGACACTCAAAAAGACGAGGAAAATAAGATGGAATCCTGATATGCATCAAGACTTACCTTAAATCTGTTGGCCTGACTGATTGTCATACCACTACCATCTTGCCATCTTTCTCTACTCTCCAGCATTTGGACGTCATCACTGGGTCCCACCTGCTGGCCGGGCCCTGTAACCTGTTTGGCACGGGATACAGTCCGACAGAGCTGGCATGAATCATGTTTGTAGCATGATCATCCTTTGGACGGCTCTGTTGAATACCAGAGCATGATCAGAATGCCCCCTTGTCCATTTTTGAATTGATCTGAAGATTATTTTACCTGCTTTTGAAGTTTTAAATGGTATGTCACCCAGCTATTTAGTGACTTGAATAAGTTAATCATCAGTCACCAAAATAAGTAACTCTGGTTTAAACTTTATTTTCTTGGTTTAAAAACTGGAAACATAAAACACTATGAATGTAATTATCTATCCTACAGACAATGAATCATCAATCCTGCCTGTCCTGCAACTGTGTAATCATCTGCAATATTTGTACATGCGGGTGCAGAAAACACAACAACAATAACCACATTCTCAATACAGAAGAATATGACTATGAAGAGTTATCAGTATCAAAATTTCCATTACTTAATTTGAAAACATAAATATGTTTACATGAACTCATAGGAATAACTCTGGCAGCTGGTGGAAATCCAACCAGCATACTGGACACTCCAAATCCTCAAATACATTCACTCCAATTTAACACAAAATGCCATTGGATATAAAGAAATAAAGTTAACCAAGAACTTCAACTTATCTAACCCCATATCACCCCAAAAAACATTCTTTGTTTGCCAAAAGTTTGCAGTTTTACTACAGTTCACCGGTTGCAGCAGATGGCCGCCCCTCCCTGAGCCTGGTTCTGCCGGAGGTTTCTTCCTGTTAAAAGGGAGTTTTTCCTTCCCACTGTTGCCAAAGTGCTTGGTCATAGGGGGTGATTGTTGGGTTTTTCTCTGTATCTATGAAGCGCCTTGAGGCGACTTTTGTTGTGTTTTGGCGCTATATAAATAAAATTGGATTGAATTGAATACTTTATTCTATGTATTTACCCCATCTATGGGTTCATCTTGTTTGTTGTAACCTAATTTCTAAGGCAAGTCGGTGGACATTTTTGTCTTTAAATATGCTATAGAAATACAATTTTGACATTTTCATTTGCATTGCTAAAAAATACTGTCTACAATCATCATTAAAAAAGATGGATTAGCAAGAAGAAACAATTCTATAACCTATACATCTATACTTACACTAATGTTCAGGTTCTATTATTCTTACAGACGACACATTTCTTCTGCTTGTGTGACTCAGTGGTTATAATAGCTACCTCTCAATGCAAAGGTCAAGTTCAAAGGCCACTCAAATTAACATTACAGTTGAGTCATACTGGTGGCCCAGGGGTTTAAGTTCTAGTTCCAGTTGGCTGGGGGTATTGTTTTTCACATCATTCCCTCACTCATCTCCCCTCATTTCCTCACTGTTTTGTGTTTTCACTATCTAATAAGGGCAGAAATTCTCCCCAGCTGGAGATTAATGGACATTAGTGTCTAGCGAGTATTTCCAGCAGGAAGGAAATCTATATGAGTCATACATACATCTACAATGGCTCTCTGTTATGTATTTAATACTTTTTGGACAGCTGTGTTTCAAACAAAGTGGTTCTTACCAAGTAAACTTTGGTATGTGTCTCATCTTATAAGGATTTTTCTTTTCAGTCATTTGAAATATATGTTTACCTTCCTAATATTGCTTAGGTCACTCTCTCTCAACCAAAACATTGATTCCTTGGGGTAAGCTGGACTTTCAGAAAATAAGCACATTATTGTATCTTAAGAGGTATGATGGCTTGTCACTGTGGTGATAAGCTTTCAGTTACTGCCATTGCACCCTTGACATAGGTGCCTATTTATACCTTTTCGGTTTGTTCCTTACAGAAACCAGTTTTACACAGCTGGTGACACTTTGGCACCTTTTTTGTTAAGGCGTCAATAATTGGAGTATTGTAGTATTTAATAGTATTTAGTATCCTTGGTATCCATGCTGAGTCTATTTCATATCTGCACCTTAACTTAGTACCACTAATTTATTTACAAATGTAGTTATGTGATCGTTTTTTCGTTATACCTCTATTTATGGGTAATCAAATCATTGAAAAACCTTGGGCACACTCAATACCAGACATTAGAACTTTCCTGTGTTAGGATATCATGTTGTACTTTGTCTTTCTCAGACACTGAAAATGACTGTGGTTTACAACAAGCTGAAACTAGCCAGATGGCACATGCGCCATACTGGGCCAATTGTATAAGACTGTGATGGCATGCCACACATGGTAACCTCCACACCTCACCACCCGCTGATTCACTTTAGTTTAATTTACAGTCACTACTTTAAAATATTCTACTTATTGTTCAATATTGTTTCTTTATTAAATGTATTTATTTTTCCATCACACAGCAAATCCAGCATGTCCAAATTAACACTGTCGGATTTGATTTCAACACTATTAAAGTGTCTATATGGGTCCACACCAGAGAGTGTTAATTTAACTCTTTTTGGAGAGTTGGTACGTTAACTCTGATTTAGTGTTAAACACCAAATCTGTCTGGAGTTGATAATTTAACACTTGGTGTTAAGAGTTTATATATTAACTCTCAAAGAGTATTTTAGTTTAACTACGTAAGAGTTATCTTCTAATTCATTCTAAAAAGCGGGAATTTTACTGTTCTGAACTTCTAGAAATTTCTTTTGGAAATAAACATTTACTAAAAAGATGCAATGGTTTTTGAAAAACATTTATTCTGAACTGTGCACCACAATTTCAAAACATTTTCTGAAAGATGTAACAGTATACATGTTCTCACTTTCATTAGAATTTTGTTTATCAAAAGGTCTGACATGGTAAATGCAAATAACAGCATTCTCATCACTTATTTCTTCAATACAATATGCATGTCCTTCATTCATCCCTTTGTGGAACTTCAACGCACTTCTGCTCTCCCCCATATTCCATCTTCACAAGCATATCCTGTGCGGAGATTGAATAAAAATTAGTTGACACTAATTAATGGCACAAATAATCCAGTAAACAATTGCAGCACAGTAAAAAAAAAAAAAGGAATCCTCTTTGAGCCATTACTTGTGTAAAGTATTTTCCCAAAAGACAAAGGACACAGGCAACAGGTAATACTGAACTAAATGTAAAACCTCAACCTTTTTCATTTTTACCTAAACCGTGTGCACAAAACTCTGGAGGGATCTATGCTAACGTAGAATCCAGTCAGGACGTCGCTACTGCTGTTTGCTCGTTTTTTTTTTTATGGGCGATCGTTTTCAGGCTTCAAGTAGCACCATTATACCAACATTTCACATTCTAGACATTGTTTTAGGTGTATTTGACCAAAAGTTTGACTGAAAATTCACATGCAAGCTTTTTTTCAAGGCTGTGGTATTTGCCCGCAAACAATACCTTTCAGCTAGCTAAAACAGAATATTATGCTATCAGCGAGCAACATGGCTAATGCCTTTCACACAGCTTTGTCTCAACTCCAAAGAGCCACAGAAGTAAAAGCTCATAATAATAATTGAAACAATCTTTGAAAAAATGACTTACCAAGCATGGCAAACAACTCAAATATGTAGAGCAAAATGTTCTGAAACGGCTTCACTTCAGCTTCGATTGGAGCCGTGCTGGGGGCGGAGTCTGTGAATTTACTCTGTTGGTGTCATAGCCCCTCTAGGAGTTCAGAGTTAAGAGGTCAAGAGTTAATGTTTCCATTGTAACACCTCCAGATTTGACAGAGAAACACTCATTTTTAACACTCGATTTTAACTACTATCATTTTACACCTCAGAGTTACATTAAAAGAATGTGACTCTGCTTAGAGTAAAATTAACTCTACTTTTGCAAGAAGACTATTAACACCAAAACATTTAACACTTTTGAATTTGCTGTGCACCTTCCAATGTTTATATGGCGTGCACACATATTAACCTTGCAAGGTCAAAGTTCTGTTTTATGTTATATTAATACATCATTCTTTGTTTGAGTTACCTGGGGGTTGGTGTCTCCTTCTGTCTGGCAAAAGGTGTGGCAAAGGGCTGGGAGACCTGAAGTACCACTGACAGCCTAATTGGATTGCACCACATGCTTCATTGCCTGGGGGGTGTTTCATGTTTGTTTAATTGTTTTGTATTAGTTGGTTATATGGCAGCCATCTTGTTTCCCCCGTGTGTATCATTTGGTTTAGCTAAACCAGTATTTAAGTTCCCCTGTGTGTCATTTCAGGAGGTCAGTTTATCGTATGTTTGTTTGAGGTTTTGTTAATTATTATCTTGAGTTTAGTCTATTGAGTTGACCTCTTTTATTGGTCTGCCTGTTTAAGTTTTGGCTTTGTTAAATATGTTTTCATATTTTTGGGTCAATAAAACCCCTTTTTTGAATTAAAACCAACTGTGTCCTTTATGCTTTACTGCTTGGTCCCTGACAAAGACAAAATAGTCATGTTCCCAAATACATCAAGAAAAGCTGTAGAAGAACGACACATTTAAACACAGAACTTCAGTGACACTTCTCTCTGAGGGTAAAGCCAACCTGCAGCATCTGTAGCATCTGCTGGGCCTCTCATTACATTTACTGTCAAGCCTCTCTTGAGCTGCTTCACTGTAATAACTCTCACATCCCATGGCAATCTGTGTGAAATAGGGCTTGACAGAAGTGTGTATGTGTGTGTCTGTGTGTTTCCTTGAGGGAAAAATTCAATTCCAACATTGCAGAGAGATGAGGGTGAGGGGATGGGGCAGGGTTAGTGAACTTACCCTTTATTAGCCTCTGAAAAAGTCTGTGTGTTTAGGACTAACTTTCCATTTGAGGTTTATGCGCCAGTTCTTTTTGTACCCACAATGCTTTTTCCCAGCAGAAAGTAATTTGTGGGCTCTTGTGATTATGCTCGCTGGTATCAGTAAGAAATTGTGAGACATGCTCACACACGTATATGTTAACTACACTATATCTTCAGTGGTAGTTGTAGTGGAGTCTGAGGCTGGTGGCAGCTCAGTTATCAAATAACAGCTTTGAGTACGATGGTATATGTCTGTGTGTCTTTCTGTCATCTATATCCTCAGCTGTAGGGGGGATCTCTAGGATTGTTCTATAGCTATAGTGATAAATTGCGACCAGTATGTGGGTGTGTATGAGTCTTGGGTCTATAACTTGTGGGGTCTTGGGGATACTTCCATAGCGAGTTGATATATAGTCTGTAGGGGATGGCCAATAGGAAAAGTGCTGAGTTTCACAATGTCTGTATGTGAGCATTTGAAAGAGCAATATCCCAGTAGGGAGCAGTCACCATGAGTGATGGACAGAAACCCTTGGTTACATCAATCTGCTTTACTTACTCGCAACCCCCCTCCACCACCACTTGTGCATGTGCTCGCACACACACACATACACACACACACACACATAGAGAGGCTCTGTCTTACATCTGTTACTTCCAGATTCTCTTCTCTTCTCTTGCTGCAACACACATGGGATAAGCAGTTCCTGGCCTCTATTCTCTTGACTATTGAGGTAAATGTGATGCGATGATGAAGCAATACACTCTCAGCCTCTCCTTTTCTCATGTTGGGCTCTTGAACTAAACAGGGCATGAGGACAGGAGCAGAGGGAACACAGACCCCTTAAGTACCAGAGGGAACAGAGTAGACTGAAAATACTAAAGCTTTATTCTTCAGGGCGATACATGCATTTTGTTTCGGTTATAACTAGTGCATTGTCCAGTTACTTTCTGTTTATTTGGGGAATAGTGGTAAATAGTGAATGCTGGCTCTGACAGAGTGAAATTGCTTGCAAAGAGGGAGTTACAGCAAAATCTTTCCTGCGTGGTCACTGGACGATTGTGTAGGTTGCCTGCACTTTGAAAAGAAGATACCACTTGCAAAGATTCGTCATTTACTTGTGCAGTTGTGGCAAAACTGCAGAAAGTACAACGCAACCCAGAATTGTAGATCATTTGCCTTCAAAGCAAAACAGTGCCTTTTGAAACATTGTGGCTTCAGTGCTAAGGCTGAAGGTGAAGTTTTTCTGTTTCCAGTTTGGGTTTCTTGGTTTAGTACCCTCTTTGGTTGGGAAGCGGTTGCTGGACATTGATGGTGAAATTGGTTTCCAGTCAATATGTTTTTCTCATATTGACTGAAGGTTGCTAGGCCTAGAGCCAACTGGTCTCTATTGTGTAACTGAGGTCTAAGATAGTTATCATTCCACCAAAATATTAGGTTATATCTACTGAAAAAATATAATAGCATCAGTCCAACCCATCTTAACCCTATTTTTTCACAAGACTTTGATAACACAATATAGTAACTTAATGATATTTTATTCCTAACATTATAAATGTTTTTGAAAAATGACGTAACATCATCTGTGTGTGTTACTAGTGTGTGAAAGTACATCAGGCTGCCGTATAGAAGCTACAGAGAGTCTCTTACTGAAACAGGCAAGAAGAAAACAGACTGGAAAGTAAAAACTAACCATGACATTACTGGTGTTGGACGTTATCATTTACATATTTTTAACATCTCATCAACTTGTTATATTTAAATGATCATTATTACCAATATACACAACAAATTTAGAGTTGATGTTCCCAGAAAAGATAGAGACAGAGGGAACTGGTAAGTTTAGTCTATTAATGCAAACAGACTATAACTTTAATCAAAACCTTACTAAAGAATTTTTAACAAACACTGAGCATCATTACCTTCATGAAGATAGGGAGTTCATTCGTGTCCCAGTGTATCAAATATTGCACTCTGTCAGCTACTGCTGGGTTTACAGAGGTAGGTACAAGTCGTCTTTTGGTACTGCTGGCTTGATATTGGACAGCAAGACAGAACAACCCAGTAAAGTCCACATAAAAGTGTAGGAGTCATGGCAGTCACAAGTTTGATGGGCTGAAGACAAACACTAACGTAAGTTTTTTTTTCTGTTTTTTAATTCAATTACTGCTTAGTTAGAATTAATAACCAAAACCTACCTGGTTAGGTTCAGGAGAAGATTGAGTTTTAATTAAAATACAAACCATTATTGCATTAACTACACTACATGGCCATAAACTAGCTTAAATGTGATAAAGGATAGGAGAATAGGATAGGATAGAACTTTATTAATCCCTCGGGTGGGTTCCTCTGGGAAATTCGATTTCCAAAAAAAAGCACAGCAACGACCGAAGTTACAGTTACAGAATTGTTATATATATATACAGTGGGGCAAAAAAGTATTTAGTCAGCCACCGATTGTGCAAGTTCCCCCACTTAAAATGATGACAGAGGTCAGTAATTTACACCAGAGGTACACTTCAACTGTGAGAGACAGAATGTG
>NW_024583031.1:196557-200493 GCF_018398535.1 Haplochromis burtoni
GTCTATTGCACTGTTGACTATTTACAAAAAGTATTGCACAAGGTATTGTACAGTGAGGTGAAGAGGCACTACAGCTTAGTTGTTCCCCCCTCCTCCTCTCCTCCCTTCTAAAGGGTCCTTTAGAAGAGTTCACCAATACAGTTTTGGGTTATTGCCATAACTTTGTGAATGCCTATAATTTGTTTGATGCCTCTTGAAACTGCTGTGAATTTACAAAAAGTCTTAATCAAAAGGAAATGTATATTTCCCTCTATATCTGCACTCATTAATTTACAAGTTCTCTGGTTCTCTAATTAACAAGGCTGGATTGGTTCTAGATACACAAATAAAATGACTAATGTGAGTAAACAATGACATAAACTGTAAAACTAATATTATCCAGAAATTATCCAGAAGCAGGAAAAAAGCAACAACAAAGATAACAAGGAAGAAAATGCTCTAATATTTAAGAAAGTGAAATTCTCATGGATTTTATAAATCTCATACTAAGCTGATTTGTTTGAGCTATCAGATATTTGAACTTATTTTCCCATCTGAAATTATTTTAGATGCATCTCATCAAGTCCCAGATTCACATAATGAGAAAAACAACTGCGACAAGAGGAACATGGAGTCCTGTAATAGATAGTACCCTATGGCCAGCACTGTTCCCTAAACTCAAGATCATGGAGTCGATCTGTAATAATATGAAGAGACATAAGACACTGAGGCAGCTGAAACTCTAGATGTGTCATCCATGTCCTGTTAAATTATATATAGCCACACTGCTCACATTACCAGGGGTATGACAGGCAAAAATAAACATTTATGGTTTAAAAAATGTAGCAATTTAACTAAAGCACACCGTATGGGTAAGAAAATCTTACTTTACATGAAATGAGTCATCACATCAATAACTTATTAGACATTGATGGTAAGCATTAAACAATATCTAGATCTTTCTTTTTTTCATATCTTTTGTGTTGTTATATTAATGTACAAACTCTTTTAAATGATACACCATATGTACAAATTACATGTATATCAATGTAATTAATTTGAAATTTGGTGTACTTGCGCACATACCTCATCAGGCACTGTGAAATACCCTATTTGCAGACATTGTCTAACAAACACCTTCAACCAGCCTCCAAAGACACCTCTGGTCAGCCCAGCTGTTCGCTTCCATCTGTACACCCTGAGCAAGTTATGCAGGCGCAAGCTCTACAAGTGTTGACAGCAGACGGAGCACTGCTAAAGCAATATCCAGTGCTGCTAAAGCTACAGATAATCCTTCAACATCACTTGCTCCAGCTGAGAGATCGAGATGTTACACCCAGCGTGAGGCAGAGTCAACAGGAAACAAAAGAAATTTAATGAGGAATCAGCAAATAATATATTCAGTCACAACCTCTGCCGTGAGAGCAACTAAATCCGACATAATGAAAGTATCAAGTACGGGAAAAGGACAAAGATGCAAAAAATAGTTTACACAATTACAGTAGGTAGATACTGATCCAACTCCTTCTATTAAATGAGGTCTAAGGTGTTGGGTTGCAAAAAGCACACAACAGAATTCATAGCTTAAATTAATTTGCAGTGCCTGGCTGAGGGGCAAGAGAAGACAAGGGGGGTCCAACTAGCATAGCATATCTAATACAGTATCTAGAGTATATATTTTAAGGAAAACAACTGTTCTTCAGCATCACTTTCATGTTCTTTCCCAAAAACCAGACTCTCCTACACACTGTTCTCATTTATAAAGTGCTTTTACAGACCTGAACATTACAGTTAACAGAGGATTATCCCATTTGAGTGCAGCTAGCCAAACAACAAAGAACCAATTACTGCTAAAGAGACAGGCAGTGAAAGTGGATATCCTTGGCTTTAACATAAAACTCATTGTTGCAGTCAGGGGCAACACAAAAGGGACCCCCTTAAAGTGATTTTTAGTTTTAGTATCCTTATTTCTCCCTGAGTTATTGGTTCATTCACTAGTTAGCAAAAATAAACATAATAACCACACACACACACACACACACACACACACACACACACACACACACACACACACTCAACTACAAAAAATAAACACAACACGCACACACACACACCCACACACACACACACACACACACACACACACACACATGCATAACGTAAGTTAGGAAAAGTATTATTGTGTATTTCTGGTTCTGTTGAGCTTGGAAGGTTATATGAGGTAATAAGCCTTTGTGTAAACCCAGTGGTGCCTTTTACATTCCAACAGCCATCAGGTTGCCTGAAGAAACCCATCCCTGTTTCTGCAATATTTCACACTCAGCATTAAAATGAAGAGCAGTGCAGGTTTTTCTTTCCTCCGTGTTCAAGCTGACAAAGCACTGCAACTCAAAGTAATCTTAAGCTGATTAATAAACACACCCATACGTGGGAAATCATGAGTGATTAGAAGGAACTAGTTTCATTTATATTTCCCTTTCTCTCTGAATATTTGAATACAGTTTCAATCAAGAGATTCAAGTTTTATTTAAAAAAGAGCAAAAAAGATTTACGAATGCCCTGCACACAAATTATTTATTTGCCCCTTATTCCCTATAAAATTAATCGTTTTGTGATTACGTTCTTGTTTATTGGCTTCCCTGCAGTGTATAAATGAGAAAATTACATGCACATTTTCTTCATCACAAGATTATATTTTTCTTTTGACAGGGGTAAGTTTTTATGGATAAACATCACTAATATGCAGAATTTATGGAAATGGCACTCAGAACGATACATGTTTATTCATTTACACCTTCAATTCCTTTTTTTAACCATTTTGCACTTATCAAGCTTTTACAAAGAGGCTATAAGCCTGTAAAAGGGATTTAATGTGAGATGGTGTATGGTGTAAACAAAGATCTGAAAAAGGGAAAGGAGAGCAAAAGACTAAGGGTTGAAATATGAGAGAGTTACACAGGCATAGCCACTGAGAAACTGATAAAAGGTAAATTCATTGGATAATTGTGATCACGGTTTTGGGTTGAGTGTATTCTGGTTTTCTCAGGAGAAGCAACTTTTGACAGGTATACAAACCCAACACTGGAGATTATTTCAGCATTAAAATCTTGCTAACATTAAAAACAAAACAAAAAAAGAACAGATAAACAACTTTAATGAGTACCGTATTTTTCGCATTATAAGGTGCACTTAAAATCCTTTAATTTTCTTAAAAATCGACAGTGCAACTTATAAACCGGTGCACCTTATGTATGAATTCTGGTAGTGCTTACTGAACTCGAACCGATTTTATGTGGTACACAGCGCTCAAAAATCTGTCAAAAAATGTTTTAGTATGACTTTGGTAAGCTACAAAGCCACACCGCTTGATGGATTGTTGGAGCATTACGGCTACCGTAATCAGGCCTCGTGGCGTAATCTGGGTCCAAAATCCCGTCCGCTTCAGGTCTCAAAGTCAAACGAACCCTGCAACATCACTGAGAGTTAAAAACTGTCTAAATTCTTTCATCTTTAATAAAGCTTTACCTGGTAAAGCAGCAGGTGTAACAATTAAGTTTAACATCCAAGCATCCATGAAAACAGAATTTATTCAATTTAACAGAGTTAGAAGTTAGCAGGAAGTTAGCTTGCTAGTTTCCACCTAAACATGATATAGCATGTTCTGACTGAGAGATTTCTGAAAAAGTAAAAGATACAGCTCTGCTATCACTCTACATAAATGAAGACAGAAAACTAAAAAGCAGTGACTTTTGTAGGGTTACTGAAGTTGGACTAGCTGGTATATAATGATGTGCTACATGATCGCTCGCAACACAGCTATGTTAGCATAACATAAATATAGTGAAGCTGGAGGATGAATGCTAACTTTTTTCTACTCGATAAAAGTTAACGTGAGGGTTCCAGATGGTTAGGGGCAAATCACATGGCAGGATGCTGTAAATGGACCAAACTTCAGTC
>NW_024583031.1:214357-227201 GCF_018398535.1 Haplochromis burtoni
AATATAAAGCGCCTTGTGGTGACTTTTGTTGTGATTTGGCGCTATATAAATAAAATTGAATTGAATTGAATACTTTATTCTATGTATTTACCCCATCTATGGGTTCATCTTGTTTGTTGTAACCTAATTTCTAAGGCAAGTCGGTCAACATTTTTGTCTTTAAATATGCTATAGAATTAAAATTTTGACATTTTCATTTGCATTGCTAAAAAACACTGTCCACAATCATCA
This sequence comes from Haplochromis burtoni, assembly GCF_018398535.1. Classification (NCBI taxonomy): domain Eukaryota; kingdom Metazoa; phylum Chordata; class Actinopteri; order Cichliformes; family Cichlidae; genus Haplochromis; species Haplochromis burtoni. The sequence continues at coordinate 214,589 of NW_024583031.1, forward strand.
TTAAAAAAGATGGATTAGCAAGAAGAAACAATTCTATAACCTATACATCTATACTTACACTAACATTCAGGTTCTATTATTCTTACAGAAAATAGAAATTGAATTGAATTAAATAAATTGTGTAAGTAAGCAGTTTTTGATGCATCACAATTAGACTGATTATTTTTATCATGTGACCTCGGAGGGTTATTATCCACCAGATTGGCAACCCTTTAAGGGTTTTGTTTTAGTCACATAGTAAATACGTAAATTTGCAGAAAGTTTAAGTAGAAGAAATTTTAGCGTTCATTTAAAGTACTGTTGGAGCATGTGCCTCTAAGCTAGATTACTCACCCTCCCATGTGGATGTGAACGTTTGATAAAGTTAGAATAACAATCCCTGATCAGCTGTTACTGAACACACAGTAACCTCCACAGTGTGACTCCTGGAATTACTTTTTTTTTTAGATGGGCATTTAAAGTCAGATGATGATGATCATACTCTTTACTACTGCTTTCCAGGTTTGATTACATGATGTTTAAAGAACTGCAGTAGAGGGAAGCTATTATACCAAGCGTTGAGTACCTTGCAGCTCTGCAGCTTGGATGTTGTGTTTTAAGTCATCGGGAACATCAGCTGGCACCAGTACACAGTTCAGCAGTATGAGTTTGATTTTATATTAAATTCATCTTTCTCCCCAGGGTGCTAGCGGCATCACTACAGCCTCCCACTGCCTAGTATCAAACAGGGAGGTATGTTACATGGAAATAACATTTTGTTCCAGCCTGCCCATTCTGTCATGGCTTGTTTTTGAAAATGTACCAATAATAGTGATGTTAATGGTTATACCAGTGTGACTAAATTGAATCATGGAACAGACTTCCCAGACAAGACTAGCATTAGATTTCAAGTAATATGAAACTGTGGAACTTCCGTCCAGAGCTGTGTTTGAACTGCACAGTTGGGCCTAGAAGCCTACACATTATACAGGATAAATGAAAAAAAATACACACAATCTCAAAGTTGAGACACTATGTGAAATGCAAAATGTAAAAACAGAATACAATGATTAGCAAAAATCTACAAATCCAAATTTTATTCACCGTAGTACACAGAAAGCACACCAAATATTTGAAGTGAGAAAACATACAATTTTAAGAAACAGCACCTTTTTTAATTTAATTGCAGTAACACCTCTCAGAAAAGTTGGGACAGGGCCACGTCTGCCACTATGCGGCACCCAATCATCTAACAACAGTCCATAAGGTTCTGGGAACTGACTACAGTAGCTGTTAGACATGATGCATCAGTTCAATGGCCAATAAGAAAGGCAAGCAGGAGCACAAATGTATGTTTCAGTTTGTGAGGACAAATTGAAACATACTAAAAAATTAATACTTGTCTTTTATTATGTACTGATGCACTGCTTTCACCTTTCTGCACCTAATAAGTTTTCATTATTACTTCTTTAGTGATCACCTAAATATTAAATACTTTACCATTAGCTGACAATGAGAAGCAGTGGAGAACTATCTTTTTTTTAAAAAGTAAAATAAAACAAGATGAAAACTGTTACAGTGGCAAAGGCTAGGGCATGGAAATGGACCCAAATTCAGATGCTGGTATAGGTTTTCAACAAGACTTTATTTACAAAACACAAGACAAAACGCTTTAGTTCAGGAAACATGAGACGAGAATCAAAACATGAGTTGGAAGCAGTCATAGCTCGTGGTCACTGAAACACAGTGAGAGAAATGTCAGTGGAATGCTGAGTGAGGTGACAGGAGGTAAGGCAAATGACAAGCTTTCCAGTGGCTTACTTGCTTGCAGGTAGAGTGTGATGTGAGGGTGAGGATCCAGAAGGGGTGAGCCTGGAATGTGAATCCAGCCAGAGTGATCTGGTGATCCAGTGTGGTTATGGCAGGAGAGCAGGTAGATACAGCAGTGGAAACACAGCATGCACCAGTGGTGTGAGTGTCCCAGCACTGACTGGCATCCAGGTAAGCAAGGTTGCTGCCAGGTTGGAGGAATGGAGATCTGTGAGAAACTAGAACACAAGGTGACACAAGATAAGCAAAACACAAACTTGATGTATTCTCTAAACTTGATGGCCAAGCACTAACATGGGTTAGCAGATGACATGGTGAAGACTAGTTGTGTGCATTGGTCTTAAAGTTTGATCAGCCATTAGATTATCACCAGGTGTGGACAGCAGGTGCAATGATAAGGGCTCCCCCCAGAGGTGGAGTCCATGGCACTGTGAATAAACACCACTCACAAAGACCATGACAGAAATCTCCTTACCACATAAAACTTCATTGTTGGTAAATTGTATATAAATTACCAAAAATAAAAGTAATTTTTCTGTTGTATATATTAATGTAACCATTGCACATATTTAAGGCTGAGCTTATATTTTGTTTTATCTATAGTAATGTATCATATTCATATAAAATTTCTAGTGGTTATCTTATATGGACCACATGTCTCTATGAGCTCAAAAACATAGGCTTACATCTTTATTTTTTAAGTATATTAAAATAAGTAACAAAATCACAGATGAGTTATAAGACTCCATCACAATGTAACATACTCAACTGTCAATATTTGCAGGAGGGTTAAAAACATTCACGGAAAATTCTGGTGTTATTTCAGCAAAACTTCTCGATAAACTTAGTATAGTCAACATGCAATATCTTAGAGTTTTTCATTTCAAAACACTAATGGAGTATGCGTCTGGAGCCAATGGTATAAGTAAGCCAAAACTACACAATATACTAAACCTACTATCCATTCTCTTCCACCTATCCTTTTCAGGGGGCAGAAGCCTATCTCAGCTGTCTTAGGGTGAGAGGCAGGTTACACCCTGCACAGGTCACCAGTCTGTCACAGGGCTAACACATAGACACAGACAGCCATTCGCACTCACCTTCACACCCATGGGCAAATTAGAGTTTCCATTTAACCTGGATTGTGGGATGAACTCAGAGTACCCAGGGAGAACCAACGCAAACACCACACAGAAAGACCCCACCTGATGGTGGAATTGAACCCAGGATCTTAGGTGTGAGACACAATTGCTAACCACAGTGCTAACCAAACTAAATTAAAGTTGCATGTGGAATTTTTTTTTAGTTAACTAAATAAAAAATGAAAAGACTTTTCAGAAAAGTTTTAAGTAACTGAAATGGTTTTAGGACAGTCTGGTAAGAATTGTGATAGCGCACCTGATGAGGTTTTAATGGATGTGTTTATCAAGACTTTGGATGCCAAGAAGACTGAGAGTGAACAACTTTCAAAAGAGTCTGTTTTTTATGTTAAAACCTGTAGTGACTTTCCTAAATCTTACCTCTGGCATATGTTCCTGACAATAAAATACTAAAACTAACTAATTAGTAAACTATTAAGAAATAAACTAAAGCAAGATACTTTCAAGCAATGAAAAGTAAACTGAAACATGCAAGACTAGCACTGGAAACTGAAACTAAAGTATATTAAAAACAAAAACTAAAAAATAAATAAATCTAAAAATAAAAACTAATACCAAAACAATAATAACTCTGGTAAGCTGACACCTCCATCTATCATCAAGTTTTTATTCACTGACATGCTAAAGAAGTTATAAAAAACTTTAGACACTGCACTTTAATTCCTGTAAATCACATGTTGGCCAAGTTGCTTAGTAAGAGGAAGCTCGTGTGTTATGATGATAAGTCACAGAGGGCTCATTTACAGTGCTAGCTCTGTTTCCACGTGATGTGCAGATAGTAACTGATGTTGAAGCAGTGGAACCAGAGCCTACAGCAGTTTGTCTAGCATGCTGGGCTACCATCAGGAGATACACAAACAACCAGAAAAAGCTGCTGGCCACTCAACTTGAGCAACTCCAATAACTGTTCATGGGACACAGGCATGCCCTCAAAACACTGTCCTCATACAGATTTCAATGGAGCCATAGTGAAGCAAAGTCAATCCTGCTTCCAAGGATGATAGTCTGTTGTAGCCGCCTAGGTTTTCTTCTGACCCGTATGGAAAAGATAGTTTGTATCCACCTTGTGTGAAACCTGTATGAAAAGCATACAAGAGTGAAAACAGATATAAGATCCCTTGAAAAATTATATAAATGAAACTTGTATGTTTTGGATACTTACTAAAACAATATATGAAAGTAATGAGAAAGTGGCCACTTTCATGTGTAAATCATATAAGCCTTATATGATTCACTATATGAAGTAGGCCAAATCTTATGCAAGTCTTTTATAAGTTTTTTCTATTTCTTTTCCATATGGGGAGAAACAGGATGCTCTTTCTATACCCAATCATGTTACTGCCCTGTTGCCAGTTATACTAATTAGCTACACAATGTTCTTCCAGTAGTTTTGTTGTTGTTGTTGTTTCTTTTTAAGTCTTTTCTTGCTCCAGTTCCAGCTTTTTTTTAGATATCTTGCTGGTTTCTGGCCTCCAGACAATTATTGTTTCTGCCGCTGGCCTTAGTCCCAGAGTCTTGCCCTATGGCCTGGCAGACCCCCACAACTGGTTTTTGGACTTTGGTGCTCCTTGTGTTTTGTTAATTGGTACTAAGATGCCCGAAGTGTACCAAGAAAATATCCCTTTGACCATGTCTGCTTGCCTAAACGTACTGAGTTGTTGTCATGTGACTTACTGGTTGCATTTGTATTGACAATGAGCTGAAATGATTGGCTGGTGAGTTTATATTGTGCTTATGATGTTGGAATAATACTCCCTTTATACATGAAGGTCAAAACTTTTATTAGGAATTAATCTGTGTTTTGGAATCATTTTCATCACTTAATAGCACTGGTGTCTTTTACAAACTTTGCTAAATGCTCTGTAACACAGCTGAAATGACATGCTAGTTGTTGACCCCAGCAAACATCTTTGTTGAAAGCTACAGGTTTTCTGTAACACTCAGTGTTAATTTATTTTTCTTTTCTCAACAGGTGATCCAGGTGATTGATATGTATTTTTTTTGTCTGCTTATTTAGTTGGTTTTTGGTTTTTTGCCCTTTATCCCCGTCCCTCTTCTCCGCTGTTTTTCCCCCTCTTCCTTTCTCCCTTTTCTCATTCAAGTCTGTCCCATATCTAGCAAGTGAAAATAAAAAATAAAAACAATAAAAGGTGAATCAAATAGACCATTACGGCAAGGCTGGGATGGTCAATTTGGTAAAGTAAATCCATTGGGCATCTTTCTTCGCCTTTAGACAATAATTCTGATGGCAAAAGAACCAAATTGGACAGGCAAAAAAACCAAAAAACACTCAGTGTTAATTCTCTAAACACTGAGTTTATACTTTTCCTTCATTCCCGTGTGGTGTATTTTGAAAATAACTTTCCATTTCAAGGCCTAAAGTTGAACTGCATCAAATTATTAAGTCTTTGCTTGGCTTGGACAGACAGAAAACAGAACATGTGGACCAAGTGATTTGATAGAATCAAAGGTCTTTGAGTAGTGCAACAGGGACCAGAGGCAGATTAAATTCCCAGTTCATTCTCAACTGCAGGCCCTTGGCTAGCTGTGGGAAATCATTATAGTAAATTAACTGAGCAGCACAAAGTGCCATGAACAGATTAGACGGCTGTGTGTCTCAGAAGATTGTTAACATCCAATAATGTCCCTTTCAATTCATTTTGGATACTGAATAACTGGTGAAGTGTGCAGTTAGTGTTCTTACCTTTCTTTGTGTTTCTCTAAGTTTTCATCACACATATTCAGTTCTTTGCTTTCTTTATTCAGAATACCTACAGCCAGACTGGTTCCATGATACAAAATGCATTAACAACACTTTGTATAGTCTGTGTTTTTCCTCCACCCTTAGCGTCCCAAAAGTTTAGATCATCCACACGAATGTCATGATAAGTTTGGCTTTTAATGATTTTTTTAACTGTTTCTTCAGTGAGGTTGAATAATAAGAACTGGGTGCAAAACTTTGGATTTATTTGGATTTTCTCTAATCCACACAGGGTCAGAAGTTACATACACTCCAATATGCCATACATTTGAGCCCCCATGTATACATTTGAACTGATTTTTGATTTTCTCTAATCTGCAAAACGTCAAAGTTCTGTACTCAATTCTGTTTCTTATTTATGCTCTATTACAATTCCACCCTGAACATTCATGTCTGTTTACTGCATGTAAACTTGCAAGTCGGTTGACTGGATTCAATTCAATTCAATTTTATTTATATAGCGCCAAATCACAACAAAAGTCGCCTCAAGGCGCTTCATAGATCAGAGAAAAACCCAACAATCATATGACCCCCTATGAGCAAGCACTTTGGCAACAGTGGGAAGGAAAAACTCCCTTTTAACAGGAAGAAACCTCCGGCAGAACCAGGCTCAGGGAGGGGCGGCCATCTGCTGCGACCGGTTGGGGTGAGAGAAGGAAGACAGGATAAAGACATGCTGTGGAAGAGAGACAGAGGTTAATAACAGATATGATTCAATGCAGAGAGGTCTATTAACACATAGTGAGTGAGAAAGGTGACTGGAAAGGAAAAACTCAATGCATCATGGGAATCCCCCGGCAGCCTACGTCTATTGCAGCATAACTAAGGGAGGATTCAGGGTCACCTGGTCCAGCCCTAACTATATGCTTTAGCAAAAAGGAAAGTTTTAAGCCTAATCTTAAAAGTAGAGATAGTGTCTGTCTCCGAATCCAAACTGGAAGCTGGTTCCACAGAAGAGGGGCCTGAAAACTGAAGGCTCTGCCTCCCATTCTACTTTTAAATACTCTAGGAACAACAAGTAGGCCTGCAGAGCGAGAGCGAAGTGCTCTAATAGGGTGATATGGTACTACAAGGTCATTAAGATAAGATGGGGCCTGATTATTTAAGACCTTGTATGTGAGGAGCAGGATTTTGAATTCAATTCTGGATTTAACAGGAAGCCAATGAAGGGAAGCCAAAACAGGAGAAATATGCTCTCTCTTTCTAGTCCCTGTCAGGACTCTTGCTGCAGCATTTTGGATTAGCTGAAGGCTTTTCAGTGAGTTTTTTGGACATCCTGATAATAATGAATTACAGTAGTCCAGCCTGGAAGTAATAAATGCATGAACTAGTTTTTCAGCGTCACTCTGAGACAGGATATTTCTAATTTTAGAGATGTTGCGCAAATGGAAGAAAGCAGTCTTACATATTTGTTTAATATGTGCGTTGAAGGACATGTCCTGGTCAAAAATGACTCCAAGGTTCCTCACGCGTTACTGGAGGCCAAGGTAATGCCATCCAGAGTAAGAATCTGGTTAGATACCATATTTCTAAGATTTTCAGGGCCGAGTACAATAACCTCAGTTTTATCTGAATTAAGAAGCAGAAAGTTAGCGGCCATCCAGGTCTTTATGTCTTTAAGACATTCCTGCAGTTTAACTAATTGGTGTGTGTTATCTGGCTTCATGGACAGATAGAGCTGGGTGTCATCTGCATAGCAGTGATAAATGTATGCTATGTCTTCTAATGATACTGCCTAAGGGAAGCATGTATAATGTAAACAGAATTGGTCCTAGCACTGAACCCTGTGGAACTCCATAATTAACCTCAGTGTGTGAAGAGGACTCTCCATTTACATGCACAAATTGGAGTCTATTAGATAGATATGATACAAACCACTGCAGTGCAGTACCTGTAATACCTACAGCATGTTCTAATCGCTCACTGGAGACCATAGTCAGACCAGAGTCCTGTACCAGCACCGTTCTGACCAGCAAAATTGGCAGTAGTCCCTCTCAAAACGACCAAAAAACCCTTCACCAGACAGACCAGAGCCAAACGATAAACCTAGAAACACCAGAAAAAAACACTATGAACATACAAAACAGAGAAATATTTGAAACAGCTCACTCATGCTACAATATGCTCCTGGTCTCACTCATAAACCAGAGAGAGATGATTCTGTGCTACTTGTGCACAGTAAGTACAAAGTTGTAGTAATATTGGATGTTCTTATTTGATTTTTTTCTGCTATAACAGTAGTTAGTAATACTTCTAGAGACAATGATGAAAGTCAGGGCAGTTTTTAACATTTTTTCTAAAGAAAGGTAGTAATTGGTAACAGGCAAATAACCGAAGCTCCGTCTTTGAGGACTAACTGATTAAATAAATTATTGATTAATAACTACATCATAATAATAAAATGTGACTAAAATAAATGAGCTCTACTGTTTCTCATCCTACTCCCTTTTGAGCATAAACATTGTGTAGACATAGGGATATTAATGAAAATGTGATGTTTTTAACTTTTTCTTTTCTCTTGTTATAGTTACATTTACATATTCAAATTAAAACTATTCTATCTCTACTGTGTATCCAGTTGTGTTGGCCATGCTGTTTAATTAAACTTTTATGGTATTACATTCTTTTAATAGGAATTGAATTTAGTTCGATTCAAGCAGACACAAATTTCATGAGCGAGTTTTTGTCTGAGAGAACCTTTTTTGTTTTTGTTGTCTTTTCTTCATTCTCTTCATATAACTGTAACTTAAGAAAGCCTACTGTAAGCTTGGCCCCACAAACTCAAAGTGTTGCAGAAGTGTGCCATTTGTTGCATGTGCAATAGACCAATGGTCTACTGTACTCTATGTTAAATGTTCTCTAAACAAGATGTTTCTCTCATGGTTATATGGTCTGGAGTATAGAGACAAAACAAGCGTGTGTAGTGAAGCAAGGACTTTGTGCTGTTGTGCGCAATATGTCAGGCATGTGAGGAAGGAAGGTGCCGGCTGTAATTTCACACCTGTAGACCAAAGACAGGTGGCAGGCTGACAAATAGCGTCTGACAGCCAAACACAACTTATAGCTGTGTACAGCTGATGGATACTAACTGTGTACTGAGACCTTTTCTCCAAGTGGGTCTGCTGTGTTTGTGAAGTGTGTACATACTGTATGTGAGCTTGACAGAAGTAATCTTTTAGTCTTGCTTAGCCCTCTTTACACTGTGCAACTGCTAGTACTATTTGCTTATGCAAACACTAAGTAGTGTCTTTTGCTTCTGTTTTAAGAGTTATTTTTAAGTAAGGACAGGTTGGAGTAATACAGATGAAAGAATTTTTTTTAAAAAATGCATCATACGTGGAACAGTGGAGTAATGGCTAATGGCTAAGACTATTAGCAGGAACTAAGCTGGATCAGACTGAGGCTGCACACACAACTCTTCTTGGTTTGCCTGCATGTTGAATAGCCCACTGGCATGCACTAGTCTTACTCTCACTAGTCTCACTACTCTCATATTCCTCTCTCACTCATATTCTTTGCACAAGCAGCAGCCTCAAGGGTTGGAAAATGTATGCAGAAGTGGTTAAAAAAAACCCAGTGTGGCCATCTAAAATCAACTGCAAAAGCTGCCAACAAGTTGCCAAGCTTTCAAAAATACAGATCAGATTATTTACAGTACATAAAAAAGTGCAAAAAAACCCCCAAAACACAAAGAAAGATTTTTGGAGTTTGCTAGAGCTTCAAATTAAAGGCATGTGCATTCAGTAACACCAATGGCTCGCTGCTAGACCTCCATTCTGTCAGTTTTTGTCACTATATTGGATCTGATGCTGGTGCCTTTTGGGGCATTTAAGGTCCTCAAGAGGTCCTTTCATAAATTTCCTATCCCCATAAAATAAAGAACATGTTCTTCTTTGTTTTTTATTTGTCAGATTTAACATTAAAACACTATCATATAAACAATTTTTTAGAGTTTACTCCTATAAATACATAACATTTTCATAGAGTAAAAACATGAAAGTAACATGAAAGTCAACATTTTACTAATGTTTTTATTTATTTGTTTATCAAAATGGCAGTTTTGGGGATGACCCCTGGGCAAAGTTAGCAGCACCATATATCGTGGCTCAAGAGTTGGTAGTTCGTCTAATCGGAAGGTTGCCGGTTCGAGCCCCAGCTCGGACAGTCTCGATCGTTGTGTCCTTGGGCAAGACACTTCAACCGTTGCCTACTGTGGTGGTGGTCAGAGGGCCCGGTGGCGCCAGTGTCCAGCAGCCTCGCCTCTGTCAGTGCGCCCCAGGTGGCTGTGGCTACAATGTAGCTTGCCATCACCAGTGTGTGAATGTATGTGTGAATGGGTGGATGACTGAACATGTAAAGCGCTTTGGAGCGCTATACAAATACAGGCCCATTTACAGGCCATATATAGCTCTACTGATGCATCCATATCTCACATATTAGACCAGTCTAGCTGGACTCAACTGGACTTACCTTTGGGTTCAAGTCAATTCAGAGGTAAACTGTAACATAGTTGAAGTAAAGTGTTGTTTGCCAAATTTAGGGTTGCTAACATTAGCCATCGTAAGCCTGCAATATAACTTTTTCATGCATTAGAGAACTTCCAAAAGAGGTTTCTTTATACTGTTCTGCTTGGTCTAGTTGAGAGAGTCAAGATGTCATTGGTGTGCACCTTTTACACACACCAGTGTTTGGGCTAGGCTAAAAGAGGTCCTAAAGATACCACTGGACTGAAGGCATAAAATTAATATTGATTTTCAACAGCTCTTGCTGGAAAAAGAAATGGCCACATATTCCAAAAAGCTGAAGTATTCCCTTAAAGAAAGAGTAATAGAAGGGGACAGGAGGTCAGAGAACATTTTGGGGAGAGAGAAAAAAAAGGACGGTGATGTGGCTAGATTAACAGGTTTAGAGACAGAAAAAGAGGGAAAGAGGATTGTCAGTAATGGAAAAGAGTGATACCAGCAAAGAAGGTATCTGTATACTTTGCCTTGAGAAAGTAATCGATTTCAGGCTTCTGGCTCTTTTGTTGCCCCTCAGACTGAATGACTGGCTCTGAAATAACTCCATATTGTGGAAAGAAGTGGATAAAAAAGGAAAAAAAATAGAGCTCCAAAAACACTATAAACACCAAAACAGATGCAACAAAAGAAAAGAAAAAAGACAGTAATGGAGAAATATGGATAGGGAGGGCATTTTATTTCTAAAGTTAAGGGAAGAATAAGTGGTACAAAAATAAAAAGCCTTCAGACTGTATGAGGGACAACATCCAGACTAATACTTCCTGTAAGTTTAAACTTAATCTCCACTTAAATTAGCACTTTCCTAAATTAGAAATATACTTCCACAATGATGCATTTAGAGCAGGTGTTAGTTCAGCACTTGCAAGCATGACCTACTGCTTCTAAAACCTCTCATTAGCCTCATGCTGTCAGTTTAAACCAGTGTAGGTCTCTGAAAGTTGCCTTTTTTTGCAACAGCGCTACAGATGAGTAGCATAGAGGGACAGTCACAGTACAATACCCAAAATAGCCACAGGCCAACATAGACACTTGTCTCTGTAACTTATAGCACTTGCTACAAAGATCCTCTCTATCTGAAAGATCATCGGTTATGTCATAGTCCCATAGTCTCAGTCTCATTACACACTGTAAATATGAGTGGAACCATACACTGAAAAAAACAAAAACAAATACGGCAGAAAAAAAATCAAGTTTTCTGGCTTCCTTGCTTAAATCATTCTGTATATAATGTGAAAAGGAGATAAAATATCACACTGTCAAACTCCATTACTCACACAAAAAACAGGCAAAGTGAATCTTTTCATTTTACTCACATTATCTCGTGTAAATACCAGAAAACTGAGATTCTCATAAGAAATCCAAGATGTGCTCTTTGAAACTTTTTTTAATTCATGCAAATCAAGACTTTCAAAGGGTTGGTGGGATATATGAATCATCATCAAATCATGAACTCTTTCTCATTATAATTAATATAAAATGTGTTATAAGGCAAAAGACCAAAACGCATTAGTGCCATTTTCACGTTTAAAGCCAACCAGATTATCAGAAGTAGAAATAAAACAAAATTTCTAGGACTAGAGTATTGGCCTAGAGTATTGGCCTGTAATTCTCCAAATGTCTTTGTTAACAGCTTGGACTTAAATTTAGACTCTCATCAAATATACCAAATTGAGTCTGTTAAGCTTTATTTTGCAGGTATTTTGGCTGAATTATTTCCTTGTGTCCTTGGTAAATGGTAAATGGACTCGTTCTTATATAGCACTTTTTCTACTCTGAGCACTTTCAAAACGTTTTTACAGAACTTTCCGCAATCGTTCACACCCATTCATACCAGCACTTTTTTTCTATGCTCTTTCTATGTAAGTGCTGTTTTATCTACCACACACATTCATACTCAGATAAAAAGGGATGGGAATGAAGAACCTGTTCTTCTAGAGAACTGGATCCCAGTAGTCCTATTCCTTGGAATTCTTAGTCTGCCTGCCAATAATCCCGCTTAACGGTTCTTGCACTTTCGCTACAATTAGCTGATTTCAGTTCGCGTGTTGGAGGAAGAAAATAGTGGTGTTTCCAGCATGGATATGATCATTACTATTGCACTCTCATTCCTTTATTCAATAAAAATAAAAGAAAAGTGGAGACTGCTCCAGTTTAGAAACAACTGCATTATACTGTTAACACAAAGGGGCTCTTTGCAAGCACAGACAGCATGCTAACACTAAGCTAGCTAAGAACCCAGATTGATGTTAAAGCTGAGTCCCTGAGTTCACCTTTTATTGTTTATTTTATTTTCACTTACTGAATACGGGACAGACTTGACTGGGGGAAAGAAGGGGAGAAAGAAAGAGGGAAAGAGAAACAGC
>NW_024583031.1:228501-230421 GCF_018398535.1 Haplochromis burtoni
CTCCTGCTAGCCCTCAATGTCTACGTGTATTTAAAATTGAGAGGTGGGCAACGACGCCAGGCTGGAGGGTAAGACCCTGTGGAAATTCAAGACTCAGGCACACAGGAAGGTAAACGAAGATTACCACTACCTGGTCAGAACCCAGCTCTCAATAAGGCTGTCAGGGTGAAGAGCCAGTTTGCCAACAGTGACTCAGGCTCAGCATGGATGGCTAACAGCCAGCATAATCACAGACTACAAGAAAAGAACCTTCCTAGAACACCGCTCCCTACTTTAGATTTGTTAACAATCACAAAATACTCTTAGTGCCATTATGGAGCAAGAATTTAAGGAAAGATAGTAAGTGCAACATTTTAATAATGGCAATCTTGTTACAACTTCTTAGATATGCATTAATGTGAGACAGTAATACAATAATAATAATAATAATAATAATAATAATAATACAGACTAGGTTAAAATCATGGATGTCAGCATGTTGCACCGACTCTTGCATTTCAGAAATTCTTACAGAGAGCTGTTTTGCCCACCACAACCAGTGTGCTGGTGTTTATTTCTTGCATTATGCTATCAGTGCTGTTACAGCTCTTTCTCCTGCTGATTACTGCCAGAGCTATTCTCTCTTATGTAGTCTCATGTGATTCTTTGGTAATCACCCCCTCCAGGCTTTAAGGATAGACCCCTGAGGTATTTTGAAAATGCTCTAACTCTCAGTACTACAGACCCGCAGGGCTTCAGAGGTGAGGGTTAAAATTTTTTATTATATTTCATTTTCTTTAAAAAATACTGACAAGACTTCAACAAGCGCTTAAATGTTTCTTCTCCATATTCAGTCAAAATTTCAAATGGTTATAAAGAGACATAAAATCAAATTCACTTTCAACAACTGAGTCTTTTCATGTAACTTTATGCAGATTTATTCAGAGAGCAGAAAGGCATAGCTACAGAGCTCTAACTAATCTAATCTAATCTAATCTAATTGCATCAACCCTAAGCGTTCCCTCCTTCACTACATCCATGAACCTCTTCTGAGGTCTTCTTCTTTTCTAACTGCCTGGCAGCTCCATCCACTCTTACTCCTCTGAACATGTCCAAACCATTTCACCTTTTCCTCTCTAACTTTGTCTCCAATTGCTCAGCCTGAGCTGTCCCGCTGATGTACTCATTTCTTATCCCGTCCCCCTCCAACTCCACCTGCTGTATTTTTGTCAGCGCCACTGTGTTTAAACCATACACCATAGCAGGTCTCAATACAGTTGTCAAGTCAAACTGGGTTAAAAAGATGTGAGGATCTAGAAGAAGATGAGCAAACTGACAGACTGGAAAGCAGGTGATGTACAACCAGTGGAGACTGCTTTCCACCCAGAAGAAAGAAAAAAACAAGAGCCATATGGCAACAGGAAGTTGGCATACACTGCTGAGAGAAGAGCTTTTTCCAAATTCAAGGTCTGTATCCTTGGAAGACTGCATTCATAGGCCTCTACTTTTCCTTTGTCTTCGGCCTGCAGTAGTGCTGTTTCCTCAACAGCACCAGAGTCGATCATCGTTAGCCAGACCCTGACCATCTTGTGATTTTGCTAAGATTTTGCACTGGACATTCTTCCAGGTGCAACACTCCACATTCATCTGGGTTAAAAATTCTTATTACAACTTTCAGATTTGTATAAATACGCTTTGAATGCTGTCTGAGCACACCTCAAGATTTCATGAATTAATTTACACAAAACTAATAAAATTCTAAATACTAAAGTAGCTATTGGAAGACTGTTTTTCACTAGGAACAGCATAGGTATAAAATGTTTTGGCTTTGCAGCTCAAATTTATAGGTTTAGGAAAGAGTTTTACTTAATCCAGGAGTAGGTTATACAATCCCATTACACCTACTGAGAAGAGTAGCAGGCTGGATACACACAGTAAAAC
>NW_024583032.1:0-12364 GCF_018398535.1 Haplochromis burtoni
TTTAATTTTCCGCCAAAATCTCCGGCGTCTGACGTCAGTTACAACATGAGTCGCTTACCTTGTCCGTCACTTACCTCCTCCTCCGGAGTTACATCAAGCACAGAACTTCTGCAGGAAGCACTGGGTGGAGTTGTGGGAGAAGTCTGCAGTGTAGATGGTGAAGAGGAACGGAGCCAGAACGTTCCCTTTGGGGCCCCCGTACTGCAGACGACCCTGTCCGACACACAGCCCTGAGTTCTCACATACTGTGGTCGGTCGGTGAGGTAGTCCAGAATCCAGGTAGTGAGGTAATGGTCCACTCCTGAGTTCTTCAGCTTGTCCTTCAGGGCCGTGGGAAGAATGGTGTTGAAGGCACTGGAGAAATCAAAGAACATGATTCTCACAGTGCTCCCAGCGGTCTCCAGGTGAGCAGGGGAAGGACGGCGAATGGACAGGTGAATGACGGCATCATCCGCTCCAATGCCAGGCTGGTAGCCAAACTGAAGTGGGTCCAATGATGAGCTCACCAGCTGCCGAAGCTGAGTCAGGACCAGCCGCTCCAGGGTCTTCATCAGGTGGGATGTCAGAGCCACCGGCCTGTAGCTGTTGAGGTCCTTGGGGCGTGAAGTCTTTGGCACTGGTACAACACAGGAGGTTTTCCAGAGCTGTGGGACTCTCCCCAGCCTCAGGCTCAGGTTAAAGAGGTGCTACATCACCCCACACAGTTGGTCTGCGCAGGACCTGAAGACCCTCAAGCTGATGCCATCTGGGCCCGCTACCTTCTTGCCATTAATCCTCCTCCATTCCCTCCTAACCTGGGTGGTTGAGAGAGACAGGCTGGAGCCTTGCCAGACTTCACCAACGTTGTTTTGCTGAAGCTGGTTCTCCATCTTCTGCCTGTAGCTCTCCTTCCCATTCCTTATCAGTCCCCTCAGCTCTCTCTGCACCCTTTTCAACTCCTCTTTGTCTTTGGATTTGAAGGCCCTCCTCTTCTTCTTGAGAACAGCTTTAATTTCTGGGGTAATTCAAGGTTTGTTGTTGGAGAAACACCGTACAGTTCTGGTAGGTACGGTGTTATCCACACAGAAATTAATATAGTCAGTAATGCATGTAGTAAGGCTGTCGATGTCCTCTCCGTGGTCATCACAAATCACCTCCGACACAGTCAACTCAAAACAATCCTTAAGAGCCTCCTTGCTCTCCTCCGACCATCTCTGTACTGTGCGGGTGGCTGGTGGCTCCCTGCGCACTAAGGGCTCATACACAGGGACAGGTTGCACCAGGTTGTGATCAGATCTGCCCAGGGGAGGGAGAGGTGATGAACTGTATGCCTCTTCAGCATTGGCATACAGTAAGTCCAGTGTTTTATTGTCTCTGGTTGGGCAGGTCACATACTGGGTGAAGCTGGGCAGTGTGGAGTCCAATGAGGCATGATTAAAGTCCCCTGATATTACGAGAAGGGCTCTCGGAGATTGTGTTTGCAGTCTGCTGACCACAGAGTGGAGAGTGTCACAGGCTGCATCCGCGTTGGCTGAGGGGGGGGGACATACGCTGTTATCGCGATAACATGCAAGGATTCCCAGGGCAGGTAGTACGGACGCATGCTAACGGCTAACAGCTCAATGTCTCTGCTGCAGAGTTGTTCTTTCACAGTGATGTGCCCGGGGTTACACCATCTGTCATTCACAAACACTGCCAGTCCCCCTCCTTTCGTCTTACCGCTGTCTCTCGTCCTGTCCGCTCGCAACATCTGGAATCCCGGTAGTGTCACGCTTGTGTCCGGAGTTAGGGGTGTTAGCCACGACTCCATTAGCATTAGCAACATGATGCTACATTGGCAGTACTCCCTCTGTGACCAGGTTAGCGACGTGAGCTCATCCATCTTATTGGGCAAAGATCTTACATTTCCAATAATTACAGAAGGAAGAGATGGTTGATAATGTCTCCTTCTCGGGCGACGGCGCTCCTTCCCAGCACGACACCCCCGTCTTTTCTTCCTCAGCTCGCTGGGAATGTCGAGTCTTTCTGCCGGCAGCACCGCTGCGGGACGCAGC
Organism: Haplochromis burtoni; assembly: GCF_018398535.1. Classification (NCBI taxonomy): domain Eukaryota; kingdom Metazoa; phylum Chordata; class Actinopteri; order Cichliformes; family Cichlidae; genus Haplochromis; species Haplochromis burtoni. Next base: position 2,034 of record NW_024583032.1, read on the forward strand.
GCTGGCAGCTAATCCCTACTGTAAACAAAGGATCCCTGCTCTGGTTCACCAGACACGGGTGAATAAAGTAGAAAAAAACTAAGAAAAATGACCAGAACTAGCACAAAACGGTAGAACATGGTTGCAGAGTCTAATTACTAATACGTTAGTTATGAAAATTACGGGAAGGAAAAAGATGAGAAAGAAAGAAACTCAGAATGAGCAAAGCTGCTGTAACAGGCTGCTGCACACGGGGGCGCCGGAAGTAGTTCAATCAGCCTCCGCTCAGCGTAGTTTAAATCTCATCTGTCGTTTTTCCCTTCCAGACATCTTCATGCAATCCACAGAGTCTAAACTCGGAGGAGGTCCTGCCCTAACTCTAACTTAGACACTGCTGTGTGCAGGTGGAGCTAAAAGCTAACTAAGCTAACCTAGCTCAGGCTCACCGCTGTATTTCCCTCTATAGAAGGTCACTGGGAATCCAGAAGCTCCTCCAGCAAAGTCGGTCATCATCACGTCCGTATTTTATGGTAGGTGCCTCCGTTTGGTCTGGTGCAGTCCACAGTGTTGAGGATCATGTGATCTGCAATCAAAACAACATTTTATATTATAATCAGACTTATTTTCACAGCATCAGTAATGATATGATTCAAAATGACATCTTTGTAATCAACAATGATGCAGTGAGACAGTAAGACTTTGACTTCATTATGGTAATCATATGTTTTTAATATGTTTGAATATGTTTGTTGTAATTCCTCTTAAACAAATGACAGAGGCGCTGACTTACATTTTGCCAAACACCAAAGGGAAGGACTTTAATGTTTGCTTTCCTTCAGATACCCGTCACAGCAGAGATAACCAGATGTGAATGACATTGGATCTCATTTTTTTCCTCTGTAATTTATGGGGAACATTCAGCTCCACTTCATTACTAACCAAAACACTGGTGTCAGCCACATATATGGAGACTTTGAGTGTGGGATAGCTATAAAGGAAACAGAACAAGGCAGTGCCCTGCACTGTAAATAGAAACAGCCCTCATTACTGGAAACTGTTCTTTTCGTAGATTTTGGATTTGTAGTTTCAAACCAGTGAGAATAAAACGATTTAAAGTTCCAAAACATGTTTTTGTTTCTCCCAAGAGCCAATTAGCTAATAATATTCTTTGACATGTACAGTCATCAAGCCAAAGTATACACTATGAATTCTAAGATTTTACATATGAGGACATCATATAGAAAGTAACCTGGACTTATGACATCTTGAACTCAAACATATGGCACTGTGTTATTATTTATTTAACAACAAAGAAACAAAAATACAGTGTAGAAAAAAACTAAATACACACCATTAGTCAATAGCTTCTAGAAACACTTTTTAATATGGTTTGTGATTAAATTTGGCTCCAATAGAATAAGGGAATACCAAGTTAAATATTTACATGAAACTAAAAATAATTATTCTTTAAGTCAATTTCACTCGTGTGTAAATAGTTTGAAGTACAGTGTCAGTAATTTTTGGTGGAAAAACTTTTTGTCCATCTTATATGGTAAGTAGACTGTAAGTATTGACTGGGGCACAAATGCAGAGTGCTCTACATGACTTTGTAGTGATTTATAATTAATTACAATCGATTCATAATGAAAGGATGTAAAAGTTGTTTTCCAGCCTTTAATTTAAGAATGTTATAGCTTGTCTTTACTGTGACTGTGTGCAGCATGGGCTCTTTTCCTTTGTTGATGTTGATTGCAGCTGGTCATGGTTTAAATATTGGAATGTATGTGAGCCATAAGAAATCAATCAAATGCTGTGTGATCCAGATGAACAGCTGAAGCAAGAACAGTCTGTAGATACTGTGCTGTGTTTGCTCTCAGTCACTGAGCTGCTTCAAATAAAATCAGCAGTAATATGTAATGTATATTTTTATGTATACAGTGGTCCCTCACTTTAACGCACTTACCTTTCGTGGATTTCTTTTCTCCTGTCCAGTACAGAATGTGTTCAGCTTGTCAAATGTACATAAATCTTCGATCCCCAGCAGGGTGACTCTGAAGTTGGTTTCATTCTATAATATTGGACTTATTTTTCTACCAAGGTTTGAACTTTGTGTTTAAACAAGAGAGAAAAGTGTGAAAACGTTCATGTCTGTCTGAGAAAAGTGTATAAAGTGTGTAGTGAGGGATTTTACAGCCTTCAAACATCTATAATAATTGTAAAAAATAAAGCTGGCTACTTCGCAGATTTCACCTATCGCGGGTTATTTTTAGAACGTAACTCCTGCGATTAAGGAGGAACTGCTGTATTTAACAACATTAGCAGAGCTTGCCTGAGGTGGTTTGAGTGCATATGGCTGATGTAGATGAGATCTGCAGCACAAAGTGTGTCTGCTGGAGGCTCATGGAGAAGCCACCAGCCCCTAGCAAACGCGGGACCCTTCAACCAGGGGTCGAACATGAACCTTCTCTCACCAAGCTGTAGCTCCATGCAGGCGTGGCTGAAGCATGTCACCTGACAGGAAGCTCAAAGAACATTTACATTTGGGGGACCACTGATGGACTCTTAGTTCATTCAGTATGGAGAAAATGTGAGATTATTATTATTATTAGTTAGATAATTGAAGTTTGAGATCATTGTGATAAACAGTTCTTTAAGAGTAACGCAATCCACAGTATTGTCTGAAAACTGTGCTTAAATATTTGTTATTTAAAGTGTAAAATCAAAACAGGTCCTTTCACTTCTCCTTCCTGGAGCTCCAGAGGCTCTCGAGGATCAGCCATCCAGGGGTCAACAGGGCTCAGCTCCACCAACTGAAGCCCCCCATCATCCAACATTTCTACCTCTGCAAGTGCCATAAGAAGCTTGGGTGTAGAATTTAAGTGGCATTAATATTATTCTCATGATCGTATCCTCCACACATTAAATATGCTCATTCACACTGCTTGACATAGTTTTATACTGTAGTGGGTTTTTGGCACAGGGAGAACACACAACATAGACTGGACTACAGCACCTTGTCATGTTCCATGTTTCTTATAACCTTGTTATATCCATCCATCCAGTCACTTCTGCTTATCCTTATCAGGGTCGTGGGGGGTGGAGCCTATCCAGGCTGTGTTAGGGCGAGAGGCGGGGTCCACCCTGGACAGGTGGCCAGTCTGTGGCAGGGCTGACACGTAGACACAGACAACCATTCACACTCACTCCCACATTCACAGCTGTGTGCAAGTTTCCAATGAAGCTAACAACACTAAAGTATTATATTATTGATCTAAATCACTGTTTAATATGACTTATTCAATCAAACAACACATTTAAAGGGATTCAAATAATGACTGCTGCTGATGTGCTTGTGACCCATACAAATGTAGGATTTTTAGATTGAACAGTTCCAGTCATGGAAATTGTCTGTTGGAAGGATCTGTTTGACATTGCTTTCTTGTTTTGGTTTGCTCTCATGGTTAGAGTTCTTCACACATGTCCAAATTATTCTTCTAATTGTGTGGACATAAACAGATGTGACATCACTTTCTCTTTGTTTTTGATGCAGTGTTTTATCAAATTAGAGCTGCATGAAAAACAATGAATCTGTCATGGACCTGGTTCCGGGGACTCAGGGTCCGTGAACAGTGTGGACCATTATTATTATTGTTATTGTTATTATTATTATTATTGTTATTATTGTATTGGATGTATGTTTGCTGCACTGTGCTCTTGTGTTCCATGCTGGTGTGTGTGTAGGTGTGGGTGTCTGCGGGTGTGGCTGAAGGACGAAGGACAGCCACCTGCAGGCCTGATGGGCGTGGCCCTGCCGGCTGCCGGTCACGCCTAGGTTCTCACACACCTGCTTCTGATCAGGCTCGTCGGGGGAGCTACTTAACAGAGCGATGGAGCTTCCTCCGGCGCAGGATCGTTGAGTTAGACTCCATGTCAGTGTTTAAAGTGCGGTTCAGTGTATGCCTGCTGGAGTTGGTGCCATAACGGCTGTGTCTGTTGTTTTTCCTCAGGAGGACAGCGGAACACAGGACTGCAGGACGCACGGGGTGTGCGAAGGCACAGGGGCAGAGAGCACGAAATACCAGCACTTAGGAGAAGACACGTCACGGGAGTCGAGGGAGCACTTTGGAGATTTATTGTGTGGTGTACATGTACCTCACTGTAAATAAACCCACTGCTCATTCCACTAAGTCCAGCGTTTGGGTCCTTTTCTCCAACATCCCCCAAGGTTTGCCACCCAGACCGTGACAGAATCAGCTTGGTCTAAGGAGCTTGTGTAGCGCTGGAACCCAGTCACGGTGTGTTTCATCCATTCCATAGGCTGGTTTGCTGCAATAATGCCAAATAATTAGCAACTCTATAAATAGAAGGTAGTTCTGCAAAATCACTCATTAGGATGTTTGTTCTAATTTGCTATGACCTCAGAGCGCATCGAAAATAAAACTAATAGGCTATAAAGAGTGATATGAACATATTTAGAACTTACCAGAATGAAAATGTCTGGAGCACCAACAGATATTTGGAGATGGAAGAGAACTGGATATCAGCTCATCTCACAGCTGATATCCAGGCTAGATGCCTTCGTTTGGTAACATTGATACAGGAGCTGCCTCATGTTGCTTCCAGGTTAGGAAAGAATGAAAAGATAAACCATTTTCAACCTTGTCTAAGGAGCTTGGAAAGAAAAGCGTCTGGACTTCTCTAAGTTGCTTGAAGACGTTTCACCTCTTCTTCAGTTCTAAGGTCAAATGGTGGAGTATACCCCCAAAGAGGGACAAAACGACCCCCTGATGACCCCCTACCTAATCATGTTACACCCTGAAAAGGGGATAAGTCAATGATGACACTCAGACATGATGCTTCTCTTTCAGCAGCTTCATTGCGAATGACTCAGAAATATAAACATACATACAAACGTATTAAAATCTTAACAACGATGTACAGTCTCTGTTAGTTGTAAGACAATATATCTCAAGACCGTCTTCTTTCCTTTCCTTTAAGTTACAGAATAAATTGAATGCAAGAATTTACAAAAACAGCTTATGAATCAATAAGCAAACTTAGATCATTAAACTTAAATGTATAGAAAATAAACAAAATATTCATATAAAAATACTAATATGCATTTTATACTACCCCTGTGTATTAGTGGCAATGACCTCTGAGTATATTTGGTACTTTGCTGAGGCCTTATAATACTCATGTTACTTTTCTGTCTTTTATGTTAAGCACTTTGGTATACCGCTGGTTTTTAAATGTGCTCTATAAATAAAGTTTGATGTTGTGTTGAGTTTGATGTTGATTTGTCCCTTCACACAAAATAAACATGTTCTTTGTGCAGATCAAATGCAAAATGCACACAATGCTGTATGTTTCATACACAGTCTGGCACGATAGTGCTCCATACTAGCCACCAACAGAGGGCTTAGCTTAGCTTGCTGCTTATAGCTTATCCTGACAACACAGTTAACACAAATCATCTAAATATTCCTAGTATCCTCTTGGTACATTTGGAAACACGGTCAGTACAGCTCAACATACATATTTGTAAAGTTCAAAAGCAGAATTGGTCAATTCTTACCTGAAAAGGGGATAAGTCAATGATGACGCTCAGACATGATGCTTCTCTTTCAGCAGCTTCATTGCAAATGAGGCATCGGGCCAGAGCTCCCCCTCCCGCAACGTCAGGCATAACGAATCAATCATGATCACTGAATCACAAGGATTATTCCCCAGGCTCGACAAGTAGATCACAGATTGAATTTTACACAGGTTGTAGTCACATTAAGGATTGTTATCCGGTTGAACATAGTCATGAACTCTTTTAACTGTTTTAGCCTGTGTTACATTACATCTCTTAATGCAGGGGTGTCAAACTCAAATACACAGTGGGCCAAAATTCAAAACTGGAACAAAGTCGCGGGCTAACATTAATATTTATTGAAAAAAAAATCTTCCTCCAAATATATGAATGAATCTTTTCTTATGGACTCAAACAAGTTTTGCTGAAAAACTGAATATGGAACAAGCAAAGCTTAATACAAACGATATATATATTAGCTGTATAATACCAGTAGGCCAGCTCTAATAGTAATTTGGTATGGCTTCGCGGGCTATTGTGTAATTAGGCTGCGGGCCAAATTTGGCCCGTGGGCCAGAGTTTGACACCTGTGTCTTAATGGGACTTCTTTTACCCTTGTTTATACATTTACATATTTGAAAGAAATTAAATAATACATTGAGTAACTTTTAACTGCAACTTTTTACTCCATTATGAACTTCAACTAATAATCAATCAATCACAATCACATGAGCCAAGGCGTGAAAATGGGTGTGGGTCACAATCAGCATAAGGTTTCGGGTGAGCTCATTGTGAAACCTGGCCCCACCCTATCATGTGATTTGCTGAGGTCAGATCGCCCAGGGTGTGAGTGGGCGTTAAGGCATCTAGGAAGGGATCACAGAACTGGATTATAGATGGCAGACAGTTGTTGTTGTAACCCACCACCTCTGTTCAAAGATGGTGGCTCACAGTGGACGTATCCACTGTGAGCAACCTGTTTTCACACCTTGGCTCATGTGATTAGTGTGATTAATGTCTATTGTCCCTCTTGGGGGGGACACTCCCACAGGGTTTAAATCTGGGACTCTCCACCATTTAACCTCGAACTGAAGAAGCTTCTCGGATGAGAGGTGAAACGTCTTCAAGCAACTTAAATAGTCCAGACTCTTTTCTTTCCACGCATCCTAGACTACGATGACCTGGATGACTGAGAACCTTCACAGAGACAATGAATCAGCTTCTAATAGTTTCATACAAACTAAAGTGATACCCAACATATGCAGTGCTATACACACATATTTACATGTTTCTAAGAGATTGAGAACCAAGCTGTTACCAACATCCTGCACCATGTTCTTGATCAACATGGGAAAAACACAAGACTACTTTCAAATGAGGATTGAAGCCTTTGCTGTTTATTAGATAAGCTACATGCATTCCCTCAATACAATCAGATTCTGCTTAGAACTGCATTCAAAACTATTGAGCCAATATTTTCAGAAAAACAACATGTGGATCCTGGAATAATGGGAGCTTCCATCTTTAAAGGACTGAAGAGGAAGAAGTTTACAAGGAATCATTTAGAACAGTTTCAAACATCAACTGATTGAATCCATGAATCTGAAAACGTGTTTGTGAGTGAAAGAGACAGACATGTACAGACTGAACTATCTGTTCAACAGTCAGAGTGTTTCTCTAACAGGAGGACACTCTTTACACTCCACTCAGCACAGAGTCACTGAGGAACCAGGATAGAACCAAAACCCAGGATAAAGAGTTTGAGTGAATGTGGTGTTGAAGGTGTGGAGGTGGATCAGAGTGTCAGAGGAGACTCTGTAGAAGGACAGAGTGCCAGCAGGACAGTCCACATACACTGCTGCTCTGTTAGAGACAGAGGAGGAGGAGATGGAGGAGATGCGTCCTTTCATACTATTATGCCTGGCAAATTGTGGACCATCCCCAGAGCAGTTTAGACACCAGGACTGATTATTGTATCCAAACACACAGTCATAACTGCCTCCTTTCCTTCTGATTGTTCTGTAACTCACTGATATATCAACCCTTCCTCTCCACTCGACCTCCCAGTAACAGCGACCAGTCAGACCATTTCTACACAGTAGCTGTTCCCAACTATCAAATCTGTCTGGATGATCAGGATATGACTGAACCTCCTCCACACATGTCACATTCCTGTTGTTGTCAGACAGTTGGAGCTTTGTGTTCACTGTGTTTGTGTCGATTGTGAGTTGACAGGAATCTGATGGAGAGAGCAAACACAATCCAGCTGCAGTTATTGATCCATCATCTGTTCATTGATTGACACTTTGATGATGGCTCCTGACATCAGAATGATGAAGATGGTTGAATGTGTGCTGCTTTGTTTTCATGAATCACATTAAAAGCACACTTACACTTCCTCAGACCTGGTCTCAACCATCGGACTCCAGCAGGCTCCACCCTGAAAGGAGGAGCAGTTTAGACACCAGGACTGATCATTGTATCCAAGCCAACAGTCATAACTGCCTCCTTTCTTTCTGATTCTTCTGTAACTCAGTGATATATAACATATCAGGATTTTTTTATCTGAGTTTTTTTTTTTGGACTTTCTTGCTGACTGTGCATCACGGTATGACCATCTCCTTTTACTTTGTGATTTTAATATTCACGTCGTTTGCCCAGAGAAGCCCCTGATAAGGACTTCATGGACTTAGTGAACTCTTTTAATCTTGTTCAGTCTGTTAAGGGCACCACTCAAGAACAAGGTCACACATTGGACTTGGTGATATCATATGGATTCTCTTTCTGTAACTTGCATGTCGAGGATGCTGTTTACTGTCATTTTATTCGATTGGACTCCTGCTTGATTGTCTGATGTTAAATCATGGATTTATTCAGTCCCAATTTACACTGCTCTATGATTTGATGGCCACGGGGTGCTGATATCTTCATTCTATCACCTCAGACATCTGTCGAAGGTTGAGTCTTTTCTTTACAGGCATGACTTCGAAACTGTCAACAATGCTTTGATAACCTTACGCTTGGATTACTGCAACTCCTTTTAATGGAGGTTGGCGAGGGCACTCGGTCACACCTGCAACTGTTGCGGCACGGTTTTTAAAAGAAAATTGGTAAAAGTGGTAAACTGGTAAAGAAAATTTGAGCATATTACTCCACTTCTGGCCTCCTTACACTGGCTTCCAATTGAATTTAGGATCTATTTTTAAATTCTTTTCCTGTTTTTTAAATCCGTAAATTGTCTGGCACCTGTATATTTGTGCGATCTGCTGACGCCCTATATCCCACCTCGCTCACTCCGGTCAGCTTAGAACAGGGGTGTCAAACTCAAATACACAGTGGGCCAAAATTCAAAACTGGAACAAAGTCGCGGGCTAACATTAATATATATTGAAATATATTCCTCTAGATATAAGAATGAATCTCTTCTTATGGACTCAAACAAGTTTTGCTGAAAAACTGAATATGGAACAAGCAAAGCTTAATACTAAACAATATATATATTAGCTGTAAAATACCAGTAGGCCAGCTCTAATAGTAATTTGGTATGGCTTCGCGGGCCAAATGTAATTAGGCTGCGGGCCAAATTTGGCCTGCGGGCCAGAGTTTGACACCTATGGCTTAGAAGCTGTTGCTCTCATGGCTAAACCTTAGAGGAGACCAAGCTTTCTCTATTGTGGACCCCGAATCTTTGGAACAATCCTCCTCTTCACATTAGGCAGTCTACATCAGTGGTGGTTTTTAAATCCAGATTAAAAACTCAACTTTATTGCCTGGCCTTTGATTTAGTGGGTCACTGACACTGTTATTTTATTGTTATTTATTTAGCATCTCCCTCTATTTGTCAGTTTCTTCCACGGGTCTGATTGTAAAATAATGATTTTTTTCTTTATTTTTATTTTTGATTAAGCTAAGCTAACAGTTTTCACTGTTTATTTTTATTCAGTGCTTATTTTAATACCCTTTCTATAGAAAGATGAATACTAAATGTACTGGGATATCTACAAGTTGTTCCCGGAGAAGTGCTCCCTGGACATCTCCTACAGGAATATCTCTTATTGATCAGTTCATGTGTTATGAACAAACAAGACGTGAGTGAAGGACACAGGAAATGTTTCCAGCTTTTCCTCCTCTATCAGACACTCTCTCCATACCTGAGAGTGTCCAGTCTCCAGCCTGGTTCCTTCAGTCCAGCCGACAGCTGCTTCAATCCTGAGTCTCCTGGATGATTGTAGCTTAGGTCCAGCTCTCTCAGATGGGAGGGGTTGGAGCTCAGAGCTGAGGCCAGAGAAGTACAGCCTTCCTCTGTGATCAGACAGCCTGACAGACTGCAGACACACAAAACAACAATCCATCTGTCAACAATCATTTTCTCTTTGTCATATACAATAACACCTATCCATTTACATCCATTCAGTTTAATCTAACTTTACAACTGACAATACTGTACACACAACTAAAGTCATCTCATGTTGTTTAACAATGTATGGTAACAGCCAACAATATTAGAGAGAAAGCCCCAAGCCTGGGTTAACAGATCATTTATCTGTTAACTCAGGCTTTCTGCTTCATGATCTGTGCACGCTCACATAACAAGGAGACCTTTCAATTCAATTCAATTCAATTCAATTTTATTTATATAGCGCCAAATCACAACAAAAGTCGCCTCAAGGCGCTTCATAAATACAGAGAAAAACCCAACAATCATATGACCCCCTATGAGCAAGCACTTTGGCGACAGTGGGAAGGAAAAACTCCCTTTTAACAGGAAGAAACC
>NW_024583032.1:13674-17131 GCF_018398535.1 Haplochromis burtoni
CAGGACAAGCACAGAGATGAGTCCACTGTCAGAGGCCATAAGAAGATCATTTGTAACCTTCACTAAAGCTGTTTCTGTGCTGTGATGAGCTCTGAAACTTGAAACCTTTAAACATCATTCACTCATTTCACTAAATGGATGGACTGAACATGGCCTACAGATGAACTGGTGCTAGAGATCATAAAGAACATCAAATAAAACAGTCAAATTCAACACATTAGATGGAAATATGAGATTAATGCTGCAGACAGTCATTAACCTGCTGAATTCATGAATATCAAGAATTCAGCGAGTGGTAAAAAATAAAGATTTGAACTGCGTGCTCAGTGTTACTGTCAATTCCTAACATGTTCCTAACATGATATCTGCACTTTAGAGCTCTAAAACTTGAACCTACACATATGTTAAAATTCAGGATTCAAGAATTTTATTGTTATATACACCGCAAAACACAAGTGGTTATGCAGAGCAATAAAATTCTTACTAATCAAGTTCCCTTCACTACTAGATATTCAACTAACTAATATACAGAATAAACTTAACTCTGAGCATAGAAAATAATAAACAAACTTATGTAGCATTTGCAGTGCAAGTAGTTAGGCAACACTGTCCCATTAGTAGATATTCAGGATATGTGATATTAAATTTTTTTTTTATTGTATGAAGCTGTATTATATTGTATATAAATGTTCAAAATCGCAAATTTAAAGGTCTAAGATATTCACAGTTCAGCAATGAGTCAGTGATTCACTACCCTGATGGCCTTTGGATAGAAATTGTTTTTTCATCTGGTTGTCCTTGCTTTCACATTCCTCTAGGAGTGTGAACAGTATGTGCTGTGAGTGGGTGCGGTCTTTGATGATGTTGTGTCCCCATTTTCTGACTGAGGTGCTGTAATCGTCTTGACTTCTTTAAGTTGCTCGAAGACGTTTCACCTCTCATCCGAGAAGCTTCTTCAGTTCTAGGGTCCAATGGTGGAGAGTCCCAGATTTAAACCCTGTGGGAGTGTCCCCCCAAGAGGGACAATAGACCCCCTAATGATTCTCTACCTAATCACGAGAGCCAATGTGTGAAAACGGGTTGCTCACAGTGGATATGTCCACTGTGAGCAACCATCTTTGAACAGAGGTGGTGGGTTACGACAACAACTGTCTGCCATCTATAATCCAGTTCTGTGATCCCTTCCCAGACGCCTTACCGCCCAATCACACCCTGGGCAATCTGACCTCAGCAAATCACATGATAGGGTGGGGCTAGGTTTCACAATGAGCTCATCCGAAACCTTATGCTGATTGTGACCCACACCCATTTTCACACCTTTGCTCATGTGATTAGGTAGAGGATCATCAGGGGGTCCTTTGTCCCTCCTTGTGGGGATACTTCCACGAGGTTTAAATCTGGGACTCTCCACTATTTTACCCTGGAACTGAAGAAGCTTCTCGGATGAGAAGTGAAACGTATTCAAGCAACCTAAAGAAGTCCAGACACTTTTCTTTTCAAGCTCCTTGGACTACGATGACTTGGATGACTGAGAACCTTCACAGACATAATCCACTCAGATGTAAATTAAAGTTCACTTCAAAAAGATAACCTGTTAATGCAGTAATATAATTAATATTTTAAATGATAATCTGTGGAAAAGTTTGAATCCTAACCTGAGAGTTTCCACTGTACACTGTGAACGCTTTAGTCCAGTAGACAGAAGCTTCACTCCTGAATCCAGCAGGTCAGAGTTACTCAGGTCCAACTCTCTCAGACTAGAGGACTGGGAGCTGAGAACTGAGGACAGAACTTCAAAGCTTCTATCTGAGAGGTTACAGCCACTCAGTCTGAGAAATAAAAGACAATCAATGAAACAATACTGTAAGGTGTGTTAATAGATTGTGTAATATTAAATCCCGTCTTGATAATTTTTCTTAAGGGAAAACTTAAGATACTAATCAATAACATTTTATGGATGAACTTGGATAAAATGCATTTAATTGGTTAATTCTGAAAAAACAAATTATCTTTTGATCTGACCTCAAAGTATTGAGTTCACAGTTTAAACTTTGTAGTCCAGCAAACAGAATCTTCAATCCTGAAACCTGTAGGTTTTTTATACTCAGCTCCAGCTCTCTCATACTAGAGGACTGAGAGCTGAGAACTAAGGACAGAGCTTCACAGTTTTCCTCTGAGAGTTGACAGACATTGAGTCTGAAAATAAAAACATGAACAAAGACTGTTGTTAAAGTGTAATCAGCGTGCAATAACTAATCCTGTATTTTAAAGAATCCTTATTGTCTTCTTCTGATCAGGTTAGTAAAACTCCACTTTAACACAGAAATGACTAAAAATGCTAAGAAAGAACAATGAATAAAAGTTGTTTAATTTTGTCAGTTGATAAAAACAAACAAACCAAATACAGAATACAAATTGATCTGACCTCAGAACATTCAGTTTGGCGTGTGGACTCTTCACTGAAGCAGACAGAAACTTTACTGCTGAATCATTCAGGCTGTTGGTACTCAGGTCCAGCTCTCTCAGATTACAGGACTGGGAGCTGACGACTGACAACAAATCTTTACAGCCGCTCTCTGACAGGTTACAGCTGCTCAGCCTAAAAAAAACAAAACAAAAAACAAACAAAGTGTGCTACAGTTAGTAAAGTGCTGTTGGTCTCTTTCTTAAATCTAACTTACTGTAAATTCTTTAACCAGTCTCTTCCCCTTAGTTCACAGAGACACAGACAACCATTCAAACTCACACCCGCATAAAGTTTAGATCACCAGGAAACCTAATGCAATATGTACACAGGCTGGTGATGGCAGCCTTACAGTTAGATATGGTTACTGACAAGAAACAGGACCTTAGAGGCAATTTCATTTATGAAGTCCACGTTTTTCTATCCATACTGGATACAATCAGGACAGTTGTATCAGAGATTTGTGTTAAAAAGAAAAACAATAGAGAGAGAGAGGGGGATTGCACTGAAGGTGAGACACAAAACCAAAACTTTAATGAAATCTCTTTCTATAACCAGATTTTAAAAATTTTAAAATATTTTTAAATCTGTGGTAGCCTATTCTTCTATTCAAAACAATATTTAAAAACTAAAGGGATCACCACATATTTCCTTACAGAGCTTTGTTGGAGGCTTTGACCACTGGCAGCAGCCTCAGAAGAGCCTCCTCTGAAGAAGAGTATTTCTTCAGGTCAAACTCATCCAGATCTTCTTCTGATGACAGTAAGATGAAGACCAGAGCTGACCACTGAGCAGGAGACAGTTTATCTGTGGAGAGACTTCCTGATCTCAAGGACTGTTGGATCTCCTCCACTAGAGAACGATCATTCAGTTCATTTAGACAGTGGAACAGATTGATGCTTTTCTCTGCAGACAGATTCACACTGAGCCTCTCCTTGATATAGTGAACAGTTTTCTGATAGGTCTGTGAGCTACTTCCTGTCTGTGTCAGCA
>NW_024583032.1:18225-19865 GCF_018398535.1 Haplochromis burtoni
TTCAGCCCAGTCCACGGTATATTTCTGTGTTAAGACAGTTTTCCCAATGCCAGCCACTCCCTTTGTCAGCACTGTTCTGATTGGTTCATCTCTTCCAGGTGAGACTTTAAAGATCTCTTCTTGTCTGATTGTTGTTTCTCGTCTGTCTGGTTTTCTGGATGCTGTTTCAATCTGTCTGACCTCATGTTCATCAGTGACCTCTGAAGTCCCTCCCTCTGTGATGTAGAGCTCTGTGTACATTTGATTCAGAAGGGTTGGGTTTCCTGCTTTAGTGATCCCCTCAAAAACACACTGGAACTTCTTTTTCAAGACAGATTTATGTTTGCAGTAACAATCTCCAGCTGGATGTTCTAAAGAACAATCGCAAAAACACAACATTAACAATCACTTCATGTTTTCATGACAGTTTCTGCCCCACTGAGAAATGACTATAACCATGTTGTCCCATCTCTTGAAAGCAACATTTATCTCTTATATAAACATTTTATTCAGCCAGCAGCTCATCTTTAGCAAAATCTCCTTACTGCTCTGCAGACAGTCAGCCAGCTCCTCCTGCTTCATTCTCCTCATGAAGTCAAGTGTGATCTTCACAAATGCCTCTCTGCTGCTCCTCTGCTCATCATCCTCCCTCTGACTCTCTAAGCATTCTGGGTAATCTGGACTCAGAGCCTTCTGGATCTTCTTCAGCTCGTTCTTCACAAAAGTGATGATGTTGTCCTCCAGCAGCTGGAACGGAATACTTTATGAATGAGTCAATCAGACTGAAATCAAGGAGCCAAACATCAGATCCATGTTGGACACACTGACGATCCACTGGTCTACAAAGAGCAGCATGGAGATGTCTTTGAACAGAATAGATGTAAAAGTAGCTGTTGTACATGTACAGACCATAAATATGGAGTCGAGGTGTGTTTGATGCTGCTGGGCAGACTGACCACTGGGAACCTCTGAGCTCTCCTGGTCATCCAATCTGATCCCGCTGACTTTTCTGTAAAAAAAAAAATTAGCATATTTAGTGAACGTCTGAAAATATATTTTGTGACAAATTAGCATTTTTTTTCAATTTTTAAAAATGATTTAATATGAAGGCAATAGGCAGAGTGTTACAGGCACAGCCCTAAAGAATGTAGCCTTATGGGCAGTGTAGTCCGTGCTGCAGGGAGAATGGACTGTCATACCCTTTATGTGTCTGCACGAGGAGAGAGAAAAAGGAGAGTGGAAAAGTACGAGTTGTCATCGAGCAGAAACGGGAGATGGAAGCATGTAAATATAATAATAACCACTGCAGCCAAGAAGAGTGCCTGACGAGCCCAGCTGTAAGTAAGCTATTAAGACTCGACTGTACACTGTGTTCGTGTTTTCCTCCGAAACAATAAGTTCCGTTGGAGCAGCCTTTCAACGCCTCTCTCTGTCTCTTGAAAGCAAAGTTGACCCAGACAACAAAGTAAAGCTAGTTTTCGGCTATGAGCCCGACACGAACCCGACGTATTAGCCAGAGGTCCCTATACTACGGTTCAGAGCCGCAGACCTTCAGTAATAGTAATAAATATCAAAGCAATAGTACATTCATGTGGTTGTAAAAAGCATGATAATATATTAAGTAATTCAAAGTATTCAGAATACTTTACTCTCATTGAGTA
>NW_024583032.1:19885-24255 GCF_018398535.1 Haplochromis burtoni
GTACAAACATCACTAATGTCACATGACTTTGCCAACATGTGGCCAACAGTAATGTTTTAATGTTCTTCGTTATTAAACATTTGCACATAAATAAGTGACATCGTATTCAGTACTTACTTTTGACAGTTCACTCTTCGGCTGCTCCCTTCTGCCGCAAAATTGCAGCAAAATTATCCACACCCACCGCTGCGCTATGAATTGTGTGATATATGGGACCACGAAGTGTGCACCGGACCACGTTTGATATTTGGGGAAATCGACGGTGCATTTGGAGTACACTTCGAATTGGGACAGCCGTCGTTGCATGGCGGTGACGTAATCGCACTTAAAATGCGTACTTCAAGCGTGCAGTCTCTGAATTGGGACACAGCCTGAGAGTCCACCAACATACAACACACCAGTATGAAGGGCAGCCTGCTGATGTGAAGCCCCAAAGTGGACCGCCTGTACTTGAGAACTGTATTTACAGCTGTAGTTTTCTGAGAAGTCAACATGTATCAAAGTCTCCTCCCCTGACATGCTGTTCTTCAGCTCACGGCAGAAGGCATACTGCTGCTTGAAGTGATGCATTTGAAATTTCTTTACAAAGCTGTGGAAGAGCTCAATGAGGTCCTCTTGTGTGCCCTCCACAGATTTCTTGGCTGTCACCTTGACAGTGTCCCTCATCTCTCACGCTCACTCTGCAGGTTTCTCTCCCTTCTTTCAGGATCAGCTTTAAGGCGTTCCCGATACTTCTTTTGCCTTTCTGCTGCTGTTGTTGGTGCCATCTTACTCGCATCCTTAACATGGAACATAAATCACATTCAGCATGCATGCAGTATAAGAATGGTGATTGAATATAATAATAATTGATTTAAATAATTGGATAACTTAACAACCAAAGTATTAAACTCTCAACCCCATAACAATCTCACAACCGCGTTACAATCAAAAACATAACAGGGTTGAGATTTTTGCACAAACTGGCCGCTGCTCAATGTAGTGAATACCAGACAGAGAGCACATGGCATGCATGAAATTCAAAATCACCATATATTCAGGAACTAACAAAAAACTTTTCATAAGTAATAGTTTTCTTTTTTTCATGTTACAGTGTTGAGTCATTGAGGTTGACGACCACAATATCACAAGATAAATGACTAAAATAAAGGAAAAGAATGGAGCAACTTGCCTGTCTCTGGTCCTGTTGTCCAAAAGACTTCAGTGATGTCACTTCCTGATGTATACGAATTCTGGATCACACCATTGTATTTATGGGGGTGGGATCATTCATGTGACGGGGTTGAAGGGTTAGTCAGGTACAGGAATAATTGTGATTTTATTGAATAATTAACAATTAAATTTGAAAAAAAGAAATATTAACAGCAAAAGAGCACAAACAGATGTTTAGGTTGATACCAAAATTTATTGACTTTTTAAATAGTTTTATTTGTAAACTTTCATCAAGGCCACGAGGGACATGACAAAATAGGTGGTGTCAAATGAAAAAACTGTATTATTTCCCATAAAAAAGATCAAAATTAGTTCAGTTTTTTTACACTGTATTAAATGGTACATTTCAATATATATGTAAAGCTGTTTAAACAGAAAGTTTGGTGACCCAATAGATGAAATACACCATAAGAGGTGAGAGGGACTCAAATTGTGCCATTTTCATGGAATGACTCGACTACATGACAACCTATGACTCAATGGCCCACACATGAATCAACTTTATTTAGTTATTTATTTAATTTTGTACTTTTTTGATATTATTAGGGTGATTTAAGTTTAACGAGTAAATTCTGAGTTCATTCTTGCCACGTCTCTGACGTCAGCTGCAAGGCTCTTAAATATAACAAAGTATTTGTATTTCTTTACCACTAACCTCTGGAAATTATATTACAATACTGTTCAAGAGTTTTGCGCTGTGTTGTAAATTAGTCTCCATGAAAAATGTGCCAATAAGGGCATCATTTGCAGAAAACGTCCATTTGAAATCAAAACTGAGTGTCACGATACGGACTGTGTTGTGACAGCTGAAACACGCAAGCGAAGCGTCGTTCGGAGGATTCCTACGGACCGTGAACGCAGCACTGGACTCAGCCCTCCCATCCACCCTCTGTATCGATGTAGTTGTTTCAAAGATGGCGGACTTCCTGCCGTCCCGCTCCGTTTTATCTGCATTTTTCCCCAACTGCCTCCTTACAAGGGGCGAGGCAGAGCAGCTGCGGAAATCCAAAGAGATAGATAAGTGTATTCATCGAGACAAGACTTATGTTAAAAGGCTTGTAAAGATCTTATTGCTCGGGGCGGGAGAAAGCGGCAAGTCCACTTTCCTCAAGCAAATGCGTATTATTCATGGGCAGGACTTCGATCAGAAGGCCAAAGAAGAATTCAGGGCTACGATTTTTAGTAATGTTATTAAAGGTAAGCCGACATTATACCGACTGCTTTTCACATATTGAAACAGGTTTGTTCCGACGTGTGTAGAGATGGGGCTGTAGGAGCAGCCAGTGGGAAGTTGCTAGCTTCTGTTCAGCCGATTTTCTGTGTTCGACCAAGCTAGTCTGGTTAGCTTGTTGAGTAGCCAAGAAACGCCTCTGCTGCTTGTGTGTGCATGGTGGATCTGAATGCAGCACTTGATCGTCTGTGATTAGTAAAAGCTTCGCCGATATTTACGTATGATTTCTGCTCTTGTTCAGTCAAAACATGCAGACTGGTTCGTCTTTATGGACAAAGTTGAGGAAAAGGGAACCAGTTTATTTGGAGTGCACTGGGTGTGTTGTTTATTACTTTTAAGCCTCTAAGTGTTACATAATCGCTCTGTAGCGATGTCTTTTTGCGAACCAGGCCAGTTTTTCATTGCTTTGCGATAAAAGAGCAGATGCGAGCATGCTGTATTATGGGAAGTGTTGCCTTGTGTGGTTTGTCATGAAAGTTTTTGTAGGAAGTGCAGGGCCACCCATGCGAGAGCTGCCGTTTTGTTCCAGCTTAACTGGTTTTCATGGTTTCTGGGGATGTTTGCCAACATTTCAACTGGGCTTAACAGATATTTCTAGTCGCAGAATAATCATATTTATGACATTTTATAAGTGAAAATGGACGTTTGTTTTTGTTGTTGAATTTGAATATAAATATTAAGTCATTTTTTTTGTAATCAAATATTGAAGTAAACCGATGTCCAGATTCTAATTGTTGGCCAAAATAGTCAGCAGTTTACAGATGCAGTTATTCATTGGGACTTCCTATAGATAATTGATGAATAAATTAAAACATATCAGATAAAACTAATCTATGGTATGAAGGACCATTCATGTCTCTTTAAACATTGTTGAATAACTGAAATCTCACAACCTGCAACCTAACAGGAAAGGAAAAACCAGCTGTTTGTGGAGAAGCACAGCAAACCGTGACCGACAGTTGCACAGCAAACAATCGTCAAAGGCATCTGGTAGAGTGAGGCACGTCTGTGGCGCTATGCTCATCACAGCACCATACTTTAAATCATCTAGGTTACTGTTAGCTGAGCTGACATAATTCTGCCCCGTACACAAGGAGGTTTTCTAGTTTTATTCAGTGACGTCTTCAAACTGGTCAAACTTGAGACACAGTTGCAGGCACTGGAGCTCCGAGTGCTCCGAACCTGTGGTTTCACACGTGTTTCACGTTGATACAGATCATACGTTGATTTCAGGGTTTTTCCAGAAAAAAACAGCATTAACTAAGCCTACTTTAAAGAATGATACCGTCCTACTTCCTTAACGTTTCGTCAACATTGAAGGATTCTTATGACCTGCAGCACATTTCCTCTTTCTACCGTCACTCTAACAATTGCTGACAGATGGCATATAAATCTTTTCAGGGTGGGACTCTCACCATGAACTTTGGGAGTGATTCCTTTAGATTTCTTAGAGCAACTTTCTTATAACAGAGATGAGCAATTTCATCCTGGATGGCGAAATATCGAAATTTGTCAATCCCACCATGATTTCACGAAAACTCGCTTTGCAATTTAACGTCACCGCTGTCTTTACACTGAACGAAGATAACTGATCTGACCAAATCCGTCAGACGAGTTCCTAAAAATACAAGATCTGAAAATATCACCAAAATTATACATAGAGTTAAAAATGGCTGACTTCATGTTGTTGGTTCTTTTTGTTGAGACTTTTTACGCCCTGTTGTCTTACAGGCTGCCAAATGTCAGACTCATAGATGAAACGTAGTGCAGTGGCTGCTTTTTGAAATTTTGTAGGTGGTGCTTGGAGACAGTGTGCAATAGGGCTGCCACGATTAGTCGACTACTCACGATTACGGCGACTAACAAAATCATCACGACTGATTTAATAGTCGACGCGTCGTTTGAAGCTTTGTAAGATCCCAAAAGA
>NW_024583032.1:24275-27453 GCF_018398535.1 Haplochromis burtoni
CAACTTTCGAGTACAAATTTTGACCAAATTTTTCTTCCTTTCATCTGATTGGTCAATGTCATGTCAATCACATATTTAACAATCCAATCAGAGAACATATGGGTTTGGCTGTCAGAGTGGCGCTGTACTGAGCTTCAGGTCCTAAAAGGGTAATACAGTTTGAAGCTGGAGGATCTCTATGTGAATATCCCATAAGACTCTTACAAGCTAGGTCCCCTAACTTTCAGTAGCTGTTGAAAGGATAAGTTGTGGTGTATCAGTGTAAGTAAGTAAGTAAGTAAGTAAAATTTATTTATTAAGCACTTTTCACAGACAGTCACAAAGCGCTGTGCACAAATATTAAAATAAACAATACAATCAATAGACATTATACACAATGTAAAAGATCAAATGTAAATAATGTAAAAAATATAAAATATGTAGATCAACAAAAGGCTTGTTTGAACAGAAAAGTTTTTAACTGCTTTGAAAAAGAATCCATAGAGTCAAGCAAACGTAATTGTAGTGGTAAACTGTTCCACAGCCTTGGTGCCACAGACTGAAAGGCTCTGTCCCCTTTTGTCTTCAGTCGTGTACAGGGCTTTATTTTTATGTTACGTACGTACAACAGTATTACAACAGACTCTGAGTCTGTGAGCGGAGATGACGAGCAGCAGTGTATTTTATAAGAAGCTTGGATAAATAATCTGGAGCCTGGCCATTTAGTGCTCTGTATGTTAAAACAAGAATTTTAAAGCGAATTCTAAACTCTATTGGGAGCCAATGTAAAGAATATAAGATGGGAGTAATGTGAACACGTTTGGTAGAACAAGTTAGTAGTCTGGCTGCTGCGTTTTGTATTGCCAAGATTTCGAATATTTGACTTGACAGATGGACAGAAAGAGGCAAGAACCTGACTAATTTTAGAATGTAGCTCAGGAGGAGCTATGATCATGGTGAGATGAGATGAGATGATGAGATAGCCTTTATTTGTCACTTGCAGGTCTTTTGCCCACAACCGAGATGACAGACCTTGCCGACCGTACATACAATACACAAACATCACATTGTGGAGACAGGTCAGGCTAGGTAGCGAGGAAAAAAACATCGAAATGTGTAACAAAGAAGTAATTAAGGAAAGTATTACAATCTTCATCAGAAAGCAACAGAGCATGCTGGGTTGGAGGAGAAACAATACTGTTGATGGTATCAAATAGAACTCTGGAATTATTTTTATGACGATTTATAATATTATTGAAGTAAGAGGATCTGGCCTCTTTGACTGACTCATTATATAGGTAAAGTAGTTCTTTAAAGTCCTCACGATGGACAATCAGACCAGTGGACTTCCACAGACGCTCTGCTTTTCGATAGGAGCGTCGAAGACCACGAGTCTGATTATTTAACCGTGGTTTGCGGAAACTAACAGAGCAATAACTGGTTTTAAAAGGAGTAACCTGATTTAGAATGGCAAGACAGTGTTCATTAAAAGAATTAGTTAAAAGCTCAACCTCGTTAGAAGAACTTTTAAAATTAAAAAGAGGAAAACTCAGAAATTATAGAGTCGTCAATAAAGCGCCTGTGCCTAATAGAACCTTGAGGATGGTACTCTGAATTAACAGATACAGTAAAAGAGACAACTTCATTTAAATTCAAGTGGTCAAGGGAAACACCATAGGTGAAGACCAAGTCCAGAGTGTGCCCAGCCGTATGAGTAGCCCCTGCTACATGCTGAACAAAGTTGAAAGAGTCCATAATGCTCAGGAACTCCTTAGTGTTACTGTTTGTTGAGTCATCCACATGAATGTTGAAATCTCCAACAATGATAACCACGCCCATTTTAATAGTGGAAGTTAAAAATTCTTGTAGGTCTGACAAAAAAGACGCAGCAGACCCAGGTGGACGATAAATTAAAGTGCCGTATATGGGCTTTTCTCTTCCAATTTTTATTTTTATTTTATTTTTATTATTTAAGCATCTCAAAAGAGTTGTAGCAGCTTGAAGAAACCATCTGGCATAAAAATGTCTTTTTAAAAATTACAGCTGTTCCACCTCCTCATCCAGATAGCCGAGGTGCACAGATAAATGAACAGTCAGCAGGACAAAGCTCACAGATGTGAGACTTCATTCTTAAAATATAAGACTTATTGGCGATTGAGCAGGCATTAATTAACATCCATTTAAGGCTGCGACTCACTGGGACAAGGGTATACAGAGTCCGCGCTATGTGGTAAGCCGCGCAGCAAAACAGGGTTCCTGCCGCGATCAGGCTTGGCTTTCCATGCTTTCAGATGACAGCCTGGGTGGTAAACATAGTGGGTTGTGGGGATTAATCAAGTTCCGACAAGTCTCAGGCGAATCTCACCGGTAGCAACCCAGGAATAGAGTCCCCGAAGGTCCATCTCTTTCCGAAGACGATGGAGTAGGACATGAAGGCCGGCTCGCTTCCTCTGCTTTCTTCAACAAGGCCTCTGAAGCAAAAATGAGCTAACCGGCAAGAGTGGAGGTAAACCGGGTGCTGCGTTGCACTCTAACGGCGGTAGGAAAACAGCCTCATTTCGTTGACTCTGAAAGCTATCCATGGCAGATTTGATCGCTAGCAACGCATGACGATCATAAATCCGAAGGGAGGTGACACCAGAAAAAACTGCAACAAAAACACTTGCATAGCATATAAAATAAACAAACACACGGACGAAGGCAGCAGCACAGCCAAACACAGGCGCCATCTTGACCTGTGGTCAGAAATACCATTACTTTAGTATTACCTTCACACAAAGTCAGGGCTGACCCAGGACCATTACTGTGAGTCACACTTTGCAGTATATAGGTCTTTTCACAATGGAGGTGGCATCCACTGTGCTGACCGCTAACTAAGAGCAAAGGATCCAAAAATTTGTGGTGTTAGTCGCTGAGCTCTCTCGTTTTTTGCACCAGCTCTACGTGTACTAGATGCACCTGCTCCTTGTCATTATAAAGCATGTATCTCTCTGACTTTATATCCTCTACAAAAGTTTGTGTTGTATTATATTCAAATCTTCAATAAAAACATGTATCACTCATTCACAACGAAGAAAGCTTTATAACTATCCCGACTAGTAAAGCGCTTGTCATTTCCACAACACTGCTTTTCCCCCGAGATCCACAGAGTTGTTGAAAAGGCTCTGGAGGTCCATGTATAAGCACGTAAACCTGTGAC
>NW_024583032.1:27584-29442 GCF_018398535.1 Haplochromis burtoni
AAGGAGTTTATTAAACTTCACCGAAACAATCTGCAAATTTTATTTAAATTCAATAAACTATCATCTTGTCTTTATTTTTAGTTAGCACAGACCTTAAACACTTCAAGCTGTAAGCTAATGATAGTTATATAAGAGCAGAGCTGCTGGTGCAATAAGCTGTACTTTTACGTCCAATGGATGATGATCTGATTAGTCGACTATCAAAAGAATCGTTTGTGGCCCTAGTGTGCAATATTCCACGACAGCGACTATAAAACATAAATGGCTTCATCACATAGGTGTGTGCCAGGCGTAATCAGGTTTTGTAAGCCCCTCAAATCCCCTTCTGATTCCATGCTGCCAGGGTCATGGCCTCGGATGAAAAGTCACCTGACCTCTGAAGGCTTTCCTGGATAAAGTTGAGGTTGCTGACATCACCCGTCTTCAAACTGTAGCCCAAAGTGTAAAACATGACATTTCCTGTTCCCACTGGGTGGTGCTGTGACCACTGTCAAATATGGCCGTTGAAATGTGTTCAGGGGTGTCGACTCACGCGTGAGAAGGTTGGTCAGGATTGGACAGTCTGTGTGTGTGAATGATGGCAAATTAAAATTTCCTGGCGAATGGTCAGCGTTTGCTGTGGTGCTGCTCCAGAGCCCCTTTTAAATCACCAATGTTCAAAGCCAGTAAAATACTTACATTTTCACCGGGTCTCACCCATGTTAAAGTGCCAAAAACCTGAATAATAATAAACTGAGTAGATAGACTTGGGCTGCTTGGCTCCTACGTTGGCCTTTGTTAGCAATAGATGAGGAGAATTAAAAAGTTCAGTAAGAATCCTTTTAAAAACAAACTGCATGCTTGATTTTGGTGTGTCCTCTGTCTGCAGTGCTACTGCTTTCAGATGGTTCCCGTTCTGACCACCACGTGTCAGATTTGATCTTTGTATGGACCGGAGCACCCAGAGCATTGTGCTAACTGGACTTTACTCACAGGGCTTCACACAGCCTGTTTTCTGTCTGACATTGTCACATCTGAATGTGGCCTCTGTCACGTACATAAAGTGTAACATTCAAACATTTTAGGTGCTCATGTTCGTTCTTTTCACAGTATCTGTGGTGGACTTGGACCATGGGCAGAGTTCAGGCAGCGTCAGCACACAAAGACAGGAAGCAAAATGACTGTTCATTGATTGATTGTACTTTATTGATCCAGAAGGATCAATAAAGCGTTAAGGCTGCCGGCCTAACCAGCGCCAATTTAACCTTGCGATCATACATACATGGCACAAACATCACATGGCTAAGACAGGTTGGAGAGGAGAGACGAGGAGAAAAGAGAACTGAAATGGTCTCCAGCAGCCCACTGGTGTGACTGGAGCCCGACTGGTATTTGCCATAGAATAATAAAGGTGGCAGCTGCACCACTGGTGCTTTTCACATAATAACAACAGCAGGTTCAGCCTGAGCGCATGTGACAGATGTGGAAAGGTGTGAAACATCATTAAGCGTGACTGGTCTGGTGTTGGGTCAGTGATGTTGTAGGGAGGCACATCCATTGAAGCTCTGCAGCCCGGCAACAACAGCCTGACTGGCATTAGGTCTCGGGATGGCATCATGGGAGCCTTTGTGGGTTAGCTACGCTGGTACAGTGGGTCCTCCTTGTGTGCAGCAGTAGCCAGTTTCACGTGGCAGGAGTATCAGGCAGTTCCTGGAGAATGGTGCAGTTCATACCACTGACTACCCCCTCGCTCACCCAGATCTTATAGAGATATGTTTCAGGCCGTTTAACGGCACCAGGAGGGACCTGAGTGATGCCCTGTTGAAATCTCCCAATTCTTTTAATCTTTGGGCTGAAGGAAGGACAATACTCGGTGTAT
>NW_024583032.1:29462-30653 GCF_018398535.1 Haplochromis burtoni
CGGACGTCATGCTCCGCGATGCTGGTCACCGGTCTCTCGCTGATGACGTCACTGTCCTCGGTAGTCAGGGGGTAGATAGCATTACCCGCCCGGCTAACCTCGAAACGGGCGTAGAACTGCTTCAGCTCATTGGTGAATGCAGAGTCAGCATTGATCGGCGCAGTGTCCCTGGCTTTGTAGTCCGTAATGGTGCGTAGTCCATGCCACATACTCCGTGTGTCGCCCTGGTGGAAGCGGGACTCCACACGTTCCCGGTACCGGCGTACCGGCCAACACAACAAACAAAACTCAACCTAGGCTTCGGTTCCCCTCTGACCTGTTCAAGGAAAAGAAAAAAAGACCTCCCTGGTCTAAAAACACAGGAGAAAAGAAGGCTTCCCAAAATAATTGGCAGCTCACCCCTACTTGCTCCGCACTTCACACACATGCCCGACCTTTTAACTAAATACCATGGCTACGGCCGCTCCGTCTGGACCTGAGGCAAGTGCACGGGAAGTCTGCCACACCCCCCGCACCGCAGCTCTTCAGTCGCCCTTTTATAGTTCACGTCCACAGCAGGAACCAGTTACATCAGGCCGTTCCTTAGGTCCACCAATCACAGCGACTGCACAGGTGAATTTGCATACACACATTAAGAAACAAATAACCCACCAACACACGCACGTAACACCCCCCACCATAAGAATTAAACAACCACTGCATGTTTAATTCCTACCTGTTTACACTGCTCTAGATAGGGCATCAGCAAGGACATTATCGAGGCCCTTTTTATGGCTAATTTGTAAGTTGAAGTCTTGTAAAAGGAGGGACCAGCACATGAGTCGCTGGTTGGAGTTTTGCATTCGGAAAAGAAACACAAGCAGATTATGGTCTGTGAACACTTGAACTGGCACGGAGCTAGACCCGACGTAGACCTCAAAGTGTTGTAAGGCTAGCAATAATGCAAGCGCTTCCTTTTCGATGGTGCTATAGTTCACTTGGTGTTTATTGAACTTCTTCGAGAAATAGCAGATCGGACGGTCCACTCCGTGCTGAGCTGCCTGCAGCAGAACCGCACCCGCTGCAGTTGCGCTGGCATCCACCACCAACTTAAAAGGAGATTAAAAGTTAGGTGCTGCTAAAACTGGGGCACTGCACAGTAAAGTTTTCACTGACTCAAAAGCAGTTTGGCACGCCGCAGTCCATGTGAAG
>NW_024583032.1:31412-32524 GCF_018398535.1 Haplochromis burtoni
GACTACTGGTCATAAAATGGCATATGTTTAACTACTAGTCTCAACACCCCGATCGTGTCATTTGTAGCACATACCCAGTGCATAGAAGAATACATATCCGCCATGATTGTTCATCCAGTTTAGTTTTCTACCATTGTTACCACATGAAGTGTTGGCCCTAGTCATCATATCCTGCCTAGAAATGTTCCTGCCCTTGTGCTAATGCAGAGTCACAGTCAGATATATGAAACGTGCGTACTTGCTGATCTTGTTGTGACCAGCTTACGTATTGTGAACCCCGGGCTCGTGCATGCTGCCTGCAGTCTGTTGAGCTGAAGTGTAGAAAGTAGTGACGATGTTAAATACATGAATCAATCATGTCTGAGGAGGAAGTCAGAAAGGCCAAAGGGACAGTGCCTGTGGCTCGCTGTCACACAGTCTGGATGTTAAAGTTCAAAACGTAAATGAGATCAGAAAAAGAGAAAGCAACAAAAAGCCTGATCTGTCAGCCTGAGATCAGAAACTCAGGGAAGTGAAAAACTCATTATTGACATGAGTTAGTGACGCCTGTTACTACAAAACTGCCAGAATACAGAGTAAGACAAAAATATTGCTGCATGTCAAAGCTGATCTGCAAACACACAGTTCATCGTGGAAGGGTTTCTGATTGGTGGCAGTTTGTAAACACCCCTCTGACACACACGTGCAGCTCTGTGTTTCTATGCCAGGCGAGCAGTCGGAATCAGTCTCTTTCATACGCTCATTGGGCTGAAGGTGCTGAATTTGAATCGACCAATCAGCAGCAGCCTGTGTGTGATCCCTGGGCAGGAAATCCCTGCTGAGATACAAACACACTGTGGGTCCCACTGAGAAACCTGTGACAGCGTGAGCACGACGACACGTGTGTGAGTCTGCAGCACTGAAACAATGGCCCCGGAGCAGCTGGCGTTGTTGTGGATGCAGACTGTGTCCTCGTTGAAATCGTGTGGTTCACTGTGTTTGTGTAAAGGTCGTTTCTTTTTCTTTTTTTTTCTTTTTTTTGTGTCCCGTTTGGGACTTTAGCATCAGAATTGTTGTCTTAAGGCCAAGAAAGATGCCAAGCGGATTTATTTTACCAAGTGGATCATCATGGC
>NW_024583032.1:32544-36400 GCF_018398535.1 Haplochromis burtoni
ACTTCTCTCTGCATTATTTCCCTTTTTACTGGATTCACCCGGTACACATGTTGTTTAATTGGCTTTTGGCCCTCCACATCAATGTCATGACTTAAGACAGTCGTTTGGCGCGGGTGATCAGAGAAAAGTGACACGTTATTTTTTATCAGAGTAATGGTGTCAGTTTGAGCAGTTTCAGGTAAATCGGCAACAAATGATTCAAGATCATTTAAAATTACTGAATTTTTCAGCCCACTATCTAATGCATCATCCCTCCCAGATAATCCGTCATCCGACAGTTTATAGGCGGGGAGGATGGCAACAGCGCACACGGGGATAGAACAGTTTCAACGTATTCACATGACAAACCCTGTTTTTTTGCCGCCAATCTGGAGTGCGAATCACATAATGGTTATTGTCGAGTTTACATTCAACACTGTAAGGACCAGCAAACTGCGTTAGTAAACTGGACCCTACTACAGGCAATAACATCAACACCTTCTCCCCTGGTTGAAAACTTCTATCCACAGCTTTTTTGTCAAAACGAGCCTTCATTTTAGTTTGCACTTGCTTTAGGTTTTCCCCGGTTATTTTCCACGCTAGGCGAAGCCTGTCTCGAAGCTGACTCACATAGTCAGGTACACTACATGGCTCCTCCGGGGCCTCCAACAGCCATTTTTCCCTCAAAAGTGGGAGAGGGCCTCGGACCACATGTCCGAAAACCAACTCCGCAGGGCTAAATCCCAGCGACTCCTGTTTAGCCTCTCTAATGGCAAACAACAATAGGGGCAACCCCTCATCCCACTCTTTACCAGACTCCAAACAGAACTTACGTAACATAACTTTGAGAGTTTGGTGGAACCTTTCCAAAGCACCTTGACTTTCGGGGTGATATGGACTGGATGTAACATGCTTAGCATGTAGTTCTTTAACAACCTGTGCAAAGACTCTGGACATGAAGTTGGCGCCTTGGTCCGTTTGAATGATTTTCGGCAACCCAAACACAGAAAAGAATTTGATCAAAGCTTTAATTACTGCTTTGGCTTTCACCGTACGCACCGGAATGGCTTCCGGAAATCTCATTGCTGAGCACATTACAGTAAGAATATACTGATGACCGGCTTTTGTTCTCGGCAACGGTCCCACACAGTCTAGTATTACCTTTTCGAAAGGTTCACTCATTACTGGAATAGGAGATAACGGCGCAGGTGGATTGGGCTTATTGGGTTCGCCCACCAACTGGCAGGTGGCACAAGACCGACAGTAATCAGCTACGTGTTTTTTTAAGCCAGGCCAAAAGAAATTGCCCAGCACTCTGTAATAAGTTTTATTTATTCCGAGGTGCCCAGCCATGCCGGCATCATGTGCTAAACTTAGCACCAGATCACGATGCTGAGATGGTACCACCACCTGTGTAACACTTGATGTTCCACTCTGATCAGAAGACCACCGCTTCATTAACACGCCATCCTGCAGGAAAAAACGGGGAAGGGTGCTTTCCCCAGCCGTGACAACGGCTGCAAAACAGGAACTCAAAGACTTGTCATTTTCCTGAGTGCTTACCAAAGCTTCTTTATTCACATCGCCGCTCAATGCCAGTATTAATTTTAGCACACTGCATTTATCCCCCACATTGTCTTTCTCCCGTACAGAAGATTTTTGCTCCCCAGCCGCAAACGTATCTGCGATACTAGCCACATCAGCAAATTTGCGCGCTTGCGCCCGCGTAACAGCGCAAACGGGAAAAACTGTCACTTTTGGATCAGCAGCAACAGGTGTATCCATCACTTCAGGCGGTGGAAGCACTTTCCCCCTGGCCAAATCGTTGCCCAAGATAAACGACACACCTTTAAACGGCAACTGTCGTCTTATGGCAACCTTCACAGGTCCAGTTGTGATAGGTAGTGTAGATATACTCTGTGAAGGGGCACCCGAAGAACACTCATTTCAATTCCCCACACCAACACATCCGTGTGGCAGGCGGTTTTATCCGACAGTGGCAACACATCATCTAACATAAAAGATTGATGTGCCCCGGTGTCTCGGAGAATGGTGATAGTAACCCTGTCCTTCTCTTCTCCTGCCACCGAAACGAAGCCTTGGGAAAGGAAGGGATTAAAATGTGACTCTACCTCCATTTCTGGGTCACACCCCTGCATCTGGTCAGGACAGATAGGTGGGGAAACTACTTTAATGAGCCCCACGGGTCCCTTAGACCCTCTGCGCTGCTCTTTCTTCCACAGCGCAGGACAACTGGCGATCAGGTGACCAGACTCACGGCAATAAAAACATTCCCGCCTTTCAGTTTCCTCCTGTCTCGCCCTTTGGGTCTGTTCTCATGCTGCCCCGGTTGGAAAAATGACTTTATGTGTGAGGGTGAATTCATCTACTAAAACTGCTGCTTTTGCCAGGGACATCACCTTCTGCTCATTTAAATAAACTACCAACTGATCCGGGAGACACTTTTTAAATTCTTCTAAAAGAACCAACTCCTTCAATCCCTCAATATCCTTCACTTTGCTGGCTTGCATCCAGCGTTCAAACAAGCGATGTTTCTCAAGGGCAAACTCCACAAAGGTTTGTTCAGCGGTCTTTTCACTTTTACGAAATTTCTGACAGTAAGCCTCAGGAACTAATTCATACGCGTGCAGAATTGATTTTTTTACAACATCATATTGGAGGCTGTCATTAACGGAAAGGCTAGTGCATACTTCCTGAGCCTTGCCGATTAACTTACACTGGAGTAGCAGTGCCCAAAACTCCTTAGGCCAACTCAATGCAGCTGCTATACGCTCAAAAGCATCAAAATAGGAATCAATCTCAGCCTCCCGAAACGGAGGTACTAGTTTAACATGTTTGGTGATGTCAAAACTTGGTGAAGTAACTGTGGATGTGTCAGGGCGACTCGAGACAGGTGTGGAGGCAGCGGAAACAGGTGTCGAGACAGCGGCGGGCTTACGCTCCAACTCCAACGCTGTGACCCGGAGGTGCATAACTTGCACCTCAAGCTCTTTAGCGCGAACCTCTATCTCCCTAATACGGAGGGTCAAACGGAGGTCCTCCGTAGACCCTACTGCCTGAGGCTCCTCAGCCGCCCCAGACCCCACCTCGGCCACATCCGACCCCGCCTCATCCGCATCGGGCTCCACCTCAGCTGGAGACACGCTAACGGGTCCTTTGGCATCTGGCTCCGGCTCAGCCTCCAGAGCCACCTCCACGCCGCCCCTACCAGGCCGCTTTACAGCTGCCTGCGGGGAAGGGAGAATGCCCCGCTCCACCAAACCTGCACACAAAGCAACCTTCACCTCCGCTTTACGGGCATTGTAGGACACTTTAATATCAAAAAACTTGCTATAATAAGCAAATCCGCCTTTCTACACAACTCTATCTTATCCCAGGAAGGCAAGGTAACAAAGTCATCTAAAGAAAACCCCATCCTCCCCCACACACCTCACTCCTCCCCACACACAAAAGAAAAGCCGACCAAACAAACCACAGATCACAAAAACGAGACAAAACGGACGAGCCCCCAAATCATGTTACAACCCGGCTCAAAATGACCGTAACAAGAGCGGGGTGTCCCGTGACTTCCCACGCCCAAACAGACACAGCCACAGCATCAGACTTTTAACAACGGTTTATTCACAACAATGGCACTCAAGGTAGTGGGAGTGTATAATTTCGGGGTCAGCTAAGGCCAACACAACAAACAAAACTCAACCTAGGCTTTGGTTACCCTCTGACCTGTTCAAGGAAAAGAAAAGAAAGAAATAACACAGTCTGACCTCCCTGGTCTAAAAACACAGGAGAAAAGAAGGCTTCCCAAAATAATTGGCAGCTCACCCCTACTTGCTCCGCACTTCACACACATGCCCGA
>NW_024583032.1:36420-40210 GCF_018398535.1 Haplochromis burtoni
CCCAGGCTGAGATCTTCCTCCACCTCTCCTGTATCTCCCCCTCCTGCAGAGAGTTCCTGGGGAGAGGAAAGGTCGTTTCTTAGTGAGGACTGCCACAGCTGCATGTATTACACATGTATGTTTGGCTGTGAAAGAGAGAGAGGTGTTTTTGTCAGCTTATCGTCCACCCTCAGATTTTAGAGCAGGTGATGTCATCACGCAAAATTCTTCATTAAACTTAAACTGTTTGAAAACATTAAAGATAATATATTAAGAGAACACCTTAATAGATCGAGGAGCGGTTTTAAGTTCTCCTCTTGCTCCAAGTCTTTGGAGGCTTTGAAGAGGAGTTTCTCTCCTCGTTTGAAGAGAAACCATCAAACGTTACAAAAATGAAAGTAAGAGCACAGTCCTGATTTGCAGAAGTAGTTAAGCACACAAAACGTACGGAAGAATAAAACAGAACAATGATAAAGACGTGGAGCTCAGCAATGCAGAAGCTTAAACAGTGTAACTTCCTCTAATCTTATTCATCTCTCTCCTATGTTGTTTTCCCAAATACAGAAATGTGCTTCATTGTCAGGGCAGCTTCTGAAACCACGGTTACCAAAGTATCACAGTTCATTAGTAATAATCAGCCTGGCTCAGCGATGGTCAGAGCGCTGGTAGCTGCACCAATCAAGTTTATCATCATTGTCTGATTCCAAATAGACGGCGTCGGCCTCGCTGTACTTTCATGTTGCACACTGGCAGCACAGACATGTGTGGGCAACACAGACATGTGTGGGCCTGCACAGGGAGTGGTGTTCCTGACTCATCCTCATCAAATGAGGAAACACAGGAGGATAGTTAGGACTGCTGCTGTGTTGTTGTTGTTGTGTAACTTTGTAAATGCAGACACGCGTGTTAGTAGCGTCTCAATTCCCCCTCTGCTGTTTTGGTCTTGTTTTTCAAACAAAGGTCAGAGTCGATCTTATGTCAGTAATCTGGGGTTATTGCACAGAGCTGCTGCTTTGCTTTCCTCCCCAGCACCTGTGTCATGGTTGCTTCCAGATGCTTTTCTCATACACTCACTGGCAGCTGTGAGCTCCATGACTTTTGTGTAGCTTTGCAGATGTTGCTCGTTGTAATCTCACAGACCATGAGATGTTCTAAAGAGACAGTCACATCCTGTCTCCATGACTCCCTGTGTTCCTGTGTCATGAAGTATACAAATACATTTACATGTTTTCATACATGTATGTCTTTGTGGTATTTTTCACTATTTGCACTGTTTAGTGATCTTATAAGTCAAATTGTAAAAGTGATATGCAGATGAGTCAGTTATGAAGCTGTAACTTGGAGCCCACATCTGGCCCAGCACACAGATCGCTCATGTGTTTTTGTCACTGTCTGCAGGCATTCGAGTGTTAGTGGATGCTAGAGAGAAGCTGCACATCCCATGGGGTAACACGTCCAACCAGCGGCATGGAAACACTATGATGGCATTTGACACTCGGTCGGCGATGGCTCACGGTCACGGCATGGTGGAGCCCAAAGTTTTTCAGCACTACCTGCCGTCAATCAAGGCCCTGTGGGCGGACCAGGGCATCCAGAATGCCTACGATCGGCGCAGGGAGTTCCAGCTGGTGAGTGAACCTGCTCAAGTCCAGTCAGGTGACACCTAAAAAACCTTAACTGGTATTCTCACCAAACACTCAGCTGAAATCGTTATTTAACCCTGTCATGCAGGAATTGTGACAACCTCAGTCTGGATTTTATTCTTTAGTGTTTTTATCCATCTTCAGTCATGAAAAGATGAATAAAAATCCTGATTGAGGTCGTCATAATGCATGACAGGGTTAAATGACAATAACTACAATGATACAGGTCATACATCTGTAGTAACATTAAAGGACCAGTGGGTGGCAGAGTTTGGGGCGACACATCAGAGTGTAGTGGTTTATGTGCAGGTACACCATCAACACTGACACAAACACAACAGCCTTTGAATAGCTGTCCACTGTAGTGACCAGTATGGTGAAAGGGTGACAGCAGGGGCCAAACAAGATAAACATTTATTGAACACTCAAACAATGTTTTTTAAACATAAAAGTGAAGAAAAACCGACAGGAATATGATTCCAGTTTAAATAAACTTAAAAAAAGAAACTTTAACTTTAAATATCCTGTCAAAATGATGCAAGTTAGAAATATGAACATGCTGCCAAAACCCCAGAAAAAGTAAATGAGAACAAACACAAGGTTGGAGCTGCATGTAGACGAGCTGGGCGCTGCTGCAGGAGTGGAGCTAATAAACTGTGCGGCCATTCAGTGTCTTTCCCTGAGTGCATCGTTACACTGCAGCTGCATCTGAATCTGCACAGGTGCAGCTCAGCAAAGTGCGCTGACTTGGTTCAACATTACTGCAACAGAGAAAGTGAGGCAGGCTGCACTGGTGCATTAGTGACAGCTTCACTTGAAACGCCTTCACCGCATAACACATGTCCATGAACTGACAGGTTTCCTTGCTAACCTCAAAAACTCTGAACTTTTATCCCGACTCAGCCAGTGGAGCTCTGCATGAAGGAATGTGGGCAAACTCTGAATCTATTTCCCACATAAAAGACTGAAACTGACGGTGATTTAAACTTTTAGCTCAGATAAAATGTACGGTCGCGGTGATCATTACATGCTCCATTTTTAGGACTTTACCACACAGCCTTTCCTGGTGTGTGATGCAGTGATGTGCTGTTGACTCACCGGTACATTTCTCCTGCATCTTTACTGCATCCTGCTGACTAGTCCACTTTTTTCACCGCACAGCACCAGCGCTCCATCTGTTGTAAGTCCAACAAGTTTGTCCCAGGGCAGTTTCATGTCGTTACACTTTGACATACGTTTTAAAAAATGTCTTTCCCTGTCGTTGTCCCGTGCATCGATTTAATGTTCAATATTTCCTCTCCACGGATGAAGATGGTCAGCTGTGCAATGTCCATCATGTCTACTTTCATCCACAGCAAGAGAGTATGCAGTGAAGTTTTTGCTTCTTTCACACAACTGTGTTCTTAAATCAGTGGCCATCTCACAAACCCGATCAGCAATCATATTTCTGCTCAGGCTCACATTTGCCAAACTCTGCGTTTTGTCTGGACACTAGACGTCGCACAGCTTCATCCTGCAGCTCTTCAGAGTGGTACCGGGCTGATTTGGCTCCTCTGCTACGATAAAACTTGCTTTCACAACAGCTTCACTTTGTGGTTTTGCTCTGGTGACAAACGCCTGCTGAAATGTCCGATTCTTCTTTAGCTCGTCTACTTTCTGTAGTTCTGCGTTTCGGTTTTTCAGCTTATCCTGGCGTTTTGTCTCGTAGTGCCGTCTTAAATTAAATTCCTTCATTACAGCCACATTAGCTCCACTAATAAGACTCACGGGTTTACCAGCATGTCTGTAAACACATATTCAGTCTCCCACCGGCGCTGAAAGGCTCTGCTTTCAGAATCGTTTCTCGCCACCATTGTGAGCGGCGAGCTTCACAATAACAGAAGTTTGGCTTGATTGACGCGGGAATGTTCCCAGGTAGCCTAGCGTTCAGCAAGGAGGCTGCAGCGCTGCATTATGGGATCTGTTGTCTGTCTGTTATTAGCGTCTCATATCGCCGGGCCATGCGTAACAGTAATAAAAAATCTATATAAAATGATCTGACTTTGACCTTTGACTTTGACCTTGACTTTGACACATGTGGGTTAGAGGATGTTTGCATTCACTGAATCAAACAACCCACTAGGGCTGCCACGATTGGTCGACTAGTCACGATTACGTCGACTATCAAA
>NW_024583032.1:40230-48386 GCF_018398535.1 Haplochromis burtoni
TCACTGCTGTTTAGTTTCCTGTCTTCATTTATGTTGGAAGTGATAGCAGAGCTGTACGTTTGAATCTTTTCAGAAATCTCTCAGTCAGAGCATGCAATATTATGTAAACTAGCGAGCTAACTTCCGCTAGCCTCCTGCTAACTTCTAACTTAAATGTAATAAATTCAGTTTTCATGGATGCCTGGAAGTTAAACTTCATAGTTACACCTGGTAAAGCAGCAACGCTGATGATTTTTATGACCGTTTTTAACTCTCAGTGATGTTCGTTTGACTTTGGGACCTAAAGAGACGGAGTTTAGGACCCAGATTACTCCCAGATTTACGAGCACCTTAGTGCGACAAATACGGCAATAACGACGGCCGCTTGCATGTTCTACAAAAAACTGTGCTTTGTTGTGTATCTGACAGACAAACACCAAACCAGTTCCACATCACTGAAGTTGCACCATTTTTACAAACCAATTCTGGTTCATCTGTTTCACTCAACGATCCGCGTTCCCCCTTCTCATTCTCCGTCGCCGCCATGCTTTTTCCACCATGTGCGTATGAAAACAAAGGCACTGCGCATGTGTGTTTTACCCATATTGTATCGTGATATCTTATTTTAAAATTATACCGGTATTACCGTGAACGGTATAATATGGCCCAGCCCTACTCCAGTGCTTAGTAATATGGATCCATGGCTTGAGACAGTAATGAGAGAGGAAACCTACAAAGATGCAGTCTGAGTGCTGCGTACCTGCAGGATACAACAGGGCTTCGTAGACACCAACAAAGCTGTGATGGTTTGGGTTTAGCATCACTGGCTGAACTGGGTCATACAGGTACTGCTTTATTATTTGGCTCTGACTCCCAGGCAGTCCCATTACATGGACGGTTTCTACTGTTCAGCTGCTCGAGCTAATCCATGAGCTTGGCTCTAAAAACCTTGTAGGATTGTGTTGTGGATGCATCAGTCTAAAAGCAGCTAAATGTATTTTTCTAAAAGAAAAAGGATGGGTGGTATCCCATTAAGTAAATGACATTAATGCGAATACCTCCCATGCAGAGGAGGGTCTCATGTGTCACGTCTGACATGGATCTCCACTCTTTCTCTTTCAGGGGGAGTCGGTCAAGTATTTCCTGGACAATTTGGAAAAGCTCGGACAGTCGGTAAGTCCCAAACACACACTAACAGAATAAAAGTGTAGTAACACAACTTTGTGTGTTATTTTACACATTTAGGGACAAAGTCTCAGACATGTGGACGATTTTAGCCAAAAACTGAAAACTGCTAAAAGCTTAACTCAGCAGTTTCAAACTATCCAGCTGTGACGAGGAGACGAATGAGTTTGTTTTTCAGCCGTTTCACTGGACCGTGAGTTACTCTTGGACATGTTTAGCTCAGTTCACGAGGCCTGGCACTGAAACTGAACTGGGCTTCCCAGAAACTAGATCATCCATCCCTCCACCCATCCCTCCCTTCATCCACCCATCCATCCAGCCATCTAGCCATCCATCCACCCATCCCTCCATCCCTCATCCATCCACCCATCCATCTAGCCATCCACCCATCTAGCCACCCATCCATCCATCCCTCCACGCACCCATGCATCCACCAATCCATCGACCCAGCCACCAATCCATCATTACAGTCTATTCGTGATTTAATAAGGGAGTGGATTGTTTTTTTGGATTTTGTTTCCCACACGTGGCGAGGTCGGTTTGATAGTTTTTTCCTGTAAAAAATGAAATCATTATTTAAAAACTGCGTTTTGTGTCATCTGTGTTCAAGAGCCGAACATGCACACATAAATCATAAGAGTTTTTCATGCACTGTAATTCTGCATCGAATATGCTGATATCAGTAAACCTGTAAATGAAATGCAGAACATCAGATTATACTTCCAAAGTTTTGATGTGCCATAATTGGATTTTCAAATGTGGAAAAACAAACACTGACAACATCTAAGGACATCAGAAGGCAGTGGGATTTTCCCGCACTATGACAACACATGTCTGGTCTCATCTGGGAGGTTATTGGTGATATTTTCTTTGCGTTAGCATTCAGAGATTAACTGTGAATCCCAGAACGTTGTGTTTTCCAGGTCTGGTTCGGTGTGTGGCATTAGTTAGTGTGTTTATTTAGCCACTTTCTTTGGATATTCCTGCAATTCAGAGCCGTGTATAGATCAAAAGTACTTTTTTAGTCTTTTAGATAAAGAGCATAAATAAAAGTAAAAGTTCTTTAAGGACCACAGAGCAGCCTTTTGTGTCTGACAGCGAAACGTCAGACGACTTTGAAGGGAGACGCTGAGTGCTGAGGGTGTGGACAGTGGTGCGAGTACTTTGAGGAGCTCCTCAGTCTTATTGGCATGTCACAGAGCAACAACAGTCTGGGGATGGGGGTGATTTGTCCATCAGTAGGGATTGAGTTCACTATAATCAAACCACACTGCTGGGCTGGCTCTGCATGGCTCTGCACGGCTCTGCATGGCTCTGCATGCTGTGGGTTGTCCTGGTTGATGCGCCTCTACAGCAATGCATGGAATTTAAAGCCAGTGCTTTAGGACTGTAGGATTGGCACATTGGGAGGTCATCTTTTCTTTTGGTAGCTGATCTCTGAGTTTCTTTTAAAAACAGTTGTTTGTTTTGTTTGTTGTGTTTTTAAGTAACTCTTAAGTAGATCAGTGCAACTTTACCAGTGAATGTAAACGTTTTGGTGTAAATCTTGACAAAAGCATATCACACTGCAACACTTATCTGCTTGCAGGACTACCTTCCCAGCCAGCAGGACATCCTTCTGGCCAGAAAACCCACCAAGGGCATCCACGAGTATGATTTTGAGATTAAGAATGTGCCTTTCAAAATGGTGGACGTGGGTGGGCAGCGCTCTGAGAGACGGCGCTGGTTTGAATGTTTTGAGTCGGTCACATCCATCCTCTTCCTTGTGTCCTCCTCTGAGTACGACCAGGTAAGTTATGTGGAAGCAGAGTGTTGCTCAGTATGCTAACCTGGCTAAAGATTCAGCTAACAGCAGTTAGTTGGATCTTTGTCTTCTTACTGAGTTCAGATTGATTGGAAAGCCTGTCTCGAACCCTCTGATGTTCTGTCTACTGGTGTTTTTCATGGAAACCTTCACTAAGTATCCTGCTTTGTTTACTTTGGTTAATGTCATTTAGGGATGTTTTTGTTCAGTGGTGAAGCAGCTTTGAGTCTAACAGTGGTGTGCAGTGATGCTGATTACATAACGAGTATGTATAACAATAAATGGAGGCGTTTGGGAGAGGGGGGTTGCAAAGCAGCTTGCAGGGCAGCAGCAGCTCCATGCAGGGTGATGCAGTTAGATAGCGTGCCCCAGTAGGATATGCATGAAGGAACCGACTGAGCCAACAGCTGGACAAACGTAGAGACTGATCCATCTGTAGATCTCAGCTAACCTGCAGTGCTCTGGCTGGACTCCACAGTCGGCCTTAACCTCACTCTGTGCTCAGATTTGGTGGGTGTGCTTACCATCATTAAAATGTTTGAGAACAGGACATCATATTTTAGACTTCAACTTTCCAAAACCACATCAAAGTTGATTTTCCTAGACGTTTTAGAGGCTTAGTGATCGATGCCCATGATACCACCATCCAGCATGGCTCCGTCACAGTGCACGCTGCTGCGATGGTGAAAGCTACTAGAAATCCTGCTATTTTACTTCTGCTGGTTGAGTCGAGCTGCTTTTCATACCACATGTCTGCGTTCTAACACATCCAGGTGCTCA
Organism: Haplochromis burtoni; assembly: GCF_018398535.1. NCBI lineage: Eukaryota > Metazoa > Chordata > Actinopteri > Cichliformes > Cichlidae > Haplochromis > Haplochromis burtoni. The sequence continues at coordinate 43,979 of NW_024583032.1, forward strand.
TGGAAGACCGGCAGACTAACCGACTGAGCGAGTCACTAAACATCTTTGAGACCATAGTCAACAACCGGGTCTTCAGCAATGTCTCCATCATCCTGTTCCTCAACAAGACGGACCTGCTGGGGGAGAAGGTGAAGCAAGTGTCCATCAAAGACTACTTCCCCGAGTTCTCTGGTGACCCCGTGAGTTTGGCGGATGTCCAGTGCTTCCTGGTGGAATGCTTTCGCAAAAAGCGTCGCGAGCAGCAACAGAAGCCTCCGCAGCAACTGAAGCCTCTGTACCACCACTTCACCACAGCCATCAACACTGAAAACATCCGGCTGGTGTTCCGTGATGTCAAGGACACCATCCTGCACGACAACCTCAAGCAGCTGATGCTGCAGTGAGGGAGCGCGGCAGGGAAGGGCGGAGGCAAAGGGAACATGGCTTGCAGTGTCTCTTTCAGCAGCCATAGGAGGAGCGGACAGCGCCACTGCTTTCACCCACCCAGGATTTGGCTCTGCCCCTCACTGTTGAACTTGACTGTGTATTAAAGCAACCACTACTATGGCCACTCCCCCCTGTGCTTCTTTGCTTAACAAGCGTGTTCACTGTAACTTATAACAGCCCACTGTGGCTGAGTTCTTCCTGCCCTTAGACCCATGTAACTGACCTGTAGTCCTCACTCTCTCAGGCCACGCCCACACTCCTGAGCATCCTTTATAGTGTCCCTGTATCCTGCTGGAGAGGAGGGGGTGATGCAGGCCGCTATCAGTGACTGTTACCAAGGTGTTGTTGTAAACGTGCTCTTCACTGTGCCTTGGTGTGGATTTATACTTTTCTAATCATTTTGTTTTCTATTGTATGAACACACTGTTTTAACCTATGCATTTTTCTATCTCATAGGGGTTTACACTTTGACATTTGGACTGTTACAGTTATTCAAAGATGTCGGGGTGCTGCAGACACAAACACGCCGCTTGTTGAAAGCCGGTCGGGGTTTGGGGTGACCCACAGTACTGGTGCTGTTTCTCAGGGCACCATTTCTAAACCACTACTGTGATTTGATACAGTGCAGAGCATGTGTACCTTACCCTTGCACCAGTCAAACGGGTTTCCCCTTTATTTGCCACAAAACCGGCCGGAGTTGTACTTCAGAAGTACTCTGGCCGTCGACCTCAGCCTTATTTTACTGCGAGTGATTTGACCCGTGTGCTTGCACATATGCTAACATGTGATTTGTGGATGCTGCCTCATTGACAGTGGTTAAAGATAACACTAAGGGACAAATGTAAAGCGGCTTTTCTCAGGCGGGTGGCAGATGTTGCAGCGCGGGTTGAGCCCCTGGGTTTTCTTCAGTGGTACAGAGAGAGGGATTTTTCTCCTCGATAGAATTATCGCCTTAAGTGTTGCGTATTGCACTGCAGGCGATGAGGTGGCCATGTTGCCTTTTGTCTTAATCAGCTCTTCATTTTGCAGGCCGCCCCTCACCACAGGGACATATTCCCACTGCAGTCTGTGCAGCTAGTTTCTGCTGGCTGCTGTCGTTTTGTATAAAGTTCACGTGTCCATTCTAACGCATGTGTCCCTCACATCGACCTAAAGCTTGTTGCAACCGCTCTAACTTTCCACACAGTATAATGGTAAGTGTTATTTTGCTACGTGGTGTTTTTGGTTTGGGGTTTTTAAGCAGAAGCAGGCATCTATGGGACTGTCTTGTGTTGTTTAAGGGGCTTCCTGTGTCTTTACAACACGAATGCCACAATCCTGTACGTGTCCCTGCAAATAACAGGCTCCGCTGGTCCACGCTAACCAGTTGTAAAAGTAGTCTTGTTGTCTTTTTGGGGGTGAGCAGTTCCACACTGTAGACTTTTGAACAATGGGAACATTCTGTGTGCGTCAGCATAGGTATTTTTTTTGTACTTTCTAATTGTGATAATTGCTAATGTTGAATAAGTAAAGAATACTTAATGTTAATCACTGTTAATAAGTGTTGTGCACAGACTTGTAACTGAGCTGCAAAGCTTCAAAGGGACACGAGGCAACTGAGAAACTGGCTGAAAAGGTTTGTCTGATGTGACCACAGAACTGTGCATTTCCAAATACTATCATTAACTTCTTTGTCTTATCAGATCTGCACCTGCAGTGTTGACTCAACTCAAATAAAGTTTCCTCAAATACAACAGGTGACAAAAACCTGTGTGGGCTGCCAGAGCGATTTCACACTGTGCAGGGGGCGGGGCTTGGAAGAGACCACTCCCATCAGGATGATAGATAATCACTGTCAATGACTGAGTGACCCATCACTAAATGAGGCGTCAGAGTTTGATTTGTGGGCGTGTCATGTTCAGCTCACTGATGGTGCTCCATTGAAGTGACTGCAGTCACAGCGCTGTGACGAAACAGGACCGTGTGTGTGTGTGTGTGTGTGTGTGTGTGTGTGTGTCTCGCTCGTCTGAGCGTCTCATGGCACTGAAGCTTGTTGTTGAAGTGTTATCAGGACAGGCCTGCACCCTGACACCACCCTGATTGTGATTGTTGTCACACAGAAGCATGAGTGTGTTTGTGAGGTCACAGTCTGATGACACTTTTTGTTAGAAGTTGTGCTCCATCAGGATACGTGCCATGTGTACAAAGACACATTAAGCCAAGCAAACTGAGCTCTCTCCATCATTTATCGCTTTGTGCCTGTTTGCATCCATTCTTTACTTTACTGCCATCTTGCTCTCTGCAGCTTCTCTCCTCCTGCTACCCCCAAAAACCCATCTCCATAGAGACTGTGTCAGCTCCCAAACAGACAAAAAACAAACTAAAAACCAGCAACAAACAACTTAAACATAAACAATCACAAAGAAAGAACAATACAGTATCCACATCTGAACCAAAGAGTAACACAGTGAAATGTGGATTATTAAATATCAGGTCTCTCTGCTCCAAGTCTGTTAGTACATGACTTAATAACTGATCAACAAATCGACTTACTCTGCCTTACGTCTTGATGCACGCTCAATCATCCAGGTAAGGAAATCTCCAAAAGTTGATTCTGTTCATCTGGACGTTTTCAGTGGGAGAAACGTTTCGTCGTCATCCAGGTGACGTCCTCAGTCTCAGCTGACTGCAGGTTTCAACCTTATAAACAGGACATAATGACTGAAACCAGCCCAGTGAAGGAACAATGGGCTGGGAGGTGACAGAATGATGCACCAACAATGACCAACTGAGGCCACAAGATGGCAGCGTGAAGGCTGGATGCACACTGGCAGGCCAGGAGCTTTGGCTGCTTTACTTTAGACATAATTGACACGTACCATTGTTAGATTTGCAGTGCTCGTCCTGATCACTGTCTTTATGGCAAGATTTAAAGACACAAAATATGTTTACAGCCAAACAGGTAAGTTACAGTAAAAAATTTGTTTAATTTGGCCTAAACGACAGAGACACGAGACACGGTGCAGTGAAACTGTGGCTCAGTGTGTCACAGGTGGCAGCTCTAACCTGGAACTGGAAACACTTTCTAAGCACTGACCTGAGTTTGGGTCTGAGCTCCACCTGCTGCAGCCGCAACACAAGGAGCTGCTGTTGGTCGTACCAATCAGCATGGATGCTGACCTACACATTCAAAGCTGATCAAACACAAGGATTAGAAGTGAAGATTCAGATTTATTTGTATAGCGCCAAATCACACAACGGTTGCCTCAAGGCCCCACAATGATTGGTTTCCAGGACATGGACCAAGCTTAGTCGATTTCACTTTGAGTTTACTGCAATTGAAGTCCTCGGTTAAAAAGGAAATTCAGTGAGGATCTGAATTTTCTGAAGGTTTCTAGACCAGGTTGATGTGTGGTAGACGGGGTCTCTGTAGAAGTCTGTAGGCTCCCATGTGTTTATCAGTGCTTTGGATTCATTCAGATACCACCTGCTGACTCCTGAGCAAAGAACATCTCACAAAGTGTTCACTCCAGGTTAACTCTGGCCTGAAAGAAATCCTCATTTTTAAACCATTTTTGAAATGTTTTTGTTTAGTTCTGGTTTTATTTTTAATGAATTCATTTATTTTGTTTCCGGCTGTCTCCTGTTGTTGTCGCTGTTAACATGTTAAAGTCTGTGCTTTAAAGAAGCAGGATGTGGCGCTTGTGATGGTTTAAAAGAGGGTTCCAGCCTTAGAATGATTCTGTTTAAAGCATGTTGAGGCCTGAAGTGTCCAAACACAACCTAAAATTTCTCTTTGTGCTCAGGGCCTCATAGTTTGTGACTGGTGAGTAGTGATGGGTGATAACTAGGGCTGCCACAAACGGTTATTTTGATAGTCGACTAGTCACCGATTATTTTTGCGATTAGTCGACTAATCAGATCATCATCCATTGGACGTAAAACGTACAGCTTATTGCACCAGCAGCATCTGCTCTTATATAACTATCATTAGCTTACAGCT
>NW_024583032.1:58618-90193 GCF_018398535.1 Haplochromis burtoni
ACTGCATTTCGTTGCCCTGTACCTGTGCATGTGCAATGACAATAAAGTTGAATTCTATTCTATTCTATTCTATGTCAGACAAGCCTGCCACTCATGTCATCTCTGGTGTGGATGTGGCTCATGCACGTGTATTCTCAGGGACCTGTGGTACACCAGCACCTGAGCAGCATAAGTGCACACTCAAAGGTATCAGGTGCTGTTCTGTAGGGAACAGCTGGTGCTGATGGGATTCTCCTGCAGGAGCTGCCATGGATCCAGTTGGCCCTCTCACCAATTCTGACCGTGGTATTCATGATGAGTAGCCCTTAGGAGGGTCGCTGCCAGTGCTTCCTCCTGAGCAGTTTAGCCCCAATCACCGGGTTTCACATCACACAGGTGGTGGGAGACGACGGCATCTCTGACCATCAGGGAAACTCAGAAGCGTTGAGTTCAGTGAAGTCCATCATGACATGGCCAAAGGGTTTTCAGGTTGTGTTTCCTGGGTTAGTAACACAAATCATGCAAGAACAACAACACTTATCTTCATGGGTAGATGATCCTATAGCCAGCATTCCTCCTTCTGATGGATGGTGCAGCGCAACAGTAGAAGCACATTTCCAACCATGACACAAGTTGTTTGTTGGTAAGTGGTTTTGGTGTGCAGTTTAGCTTCAGTGTGTTTGGGAGACACAACTGTAGCCATAGCTGAAATCTGACGCCTCAGGAAATCTACTAAATGTAGAACAGAATTAAACTCACGGCTTATTGCTGAGCTTGTGTGTAAACTAAGGAGGAACTAGAGCATAAGGAACTGATCAAACACACAACACTGAGGGATCGCAACAAGTGATGGAATAAAACAGGGTTAAATACCCACCAGGGTCCACAGGTGAGCAGAGCTGAGACGCAAATCTGAACATATCTCCAACTCACCATTAGAAACATTACTTCTGTTTAGAAGGGTGAGCGAACACACTCTTAAATGTACATGGAGATATTTATGGACTTTATCAGGAGTATGAACTTCTCTGATGAGGACGTGGCCAAAAACGAGGCAGCTGATGAAGATGCTGCTGGAGAAATGAGGAAGAAAATATTAACCTGGAAATGACGTGTAATTGATTTTGCTGTTTTTTGTGTGTTATGATCACAACTATCAGTTTCTGTTAATTGTTCTTTTTGATCAATGAAAAGATGATTAACATATAATTATTTAAAAAATGCAAACCCTACACACAGATGTTTCAGGCTTTATTTGGAAAATATATCATGAGAGCGATACAGCACTGAATAGGCAGGACCCTGCTTTGTACTCAGATTAAAAAATGACCTAAACAGAAGAAAGGTAAAAAATAGATTCAATCAACATCCAAAACACTTTAAATACAAAGGATACAGTGATTAAAGTATTCAAGTCAGGCTGTGATGGGTGTAGAGACAATGTGAGCCTGCACAACGAAGGGAGAGGCGCTTCAACGAACGTCTGTCTCCAATCAAATCTGTCAGTCACAGCTTTGCATACATACACTGTGCACTTTGCATTTCATCAACCGTGACACTGGCCAAAAACAAACAAACAAAAAACACTGTAAACCTTCACTTCTGCTGTATCACCACTGGCCTCGTGTAATTCTACAGTACATCAATAGGATCATAACATGATAATATAAGGACAACACGTTTACACAAAGCACAATTAGGGATGTGAAATGATGCTGATTCTCATCATAACTTAATCCCACAATCTGCAGCTTTTCCATCATTCAAGGCTCCAGATGCACAGACCAGCTGGTGCTTCAGTTCAGCCAACCTATCAGGGAACACTGCTGCTGTACTTGCAGTGTTGCTATGGATAACATCATGTGAGAAAGCAGTCGATTAAAAATAAGTTAAATGAATGTGCATAAAACCATCAGAGAGGAGCCGGGCGTTGTGTTGAGACTGCAGAACTGCATTTCTGGAAATCGTCCTTCATACAGACACATCAGTGATGTTTAAAGCCACGAGGAGCAAGTTCCAACTTTCTGAAGTGACCCTATCATGTGGGCATCAAGAATGGGTCCAAAAACCTGTGCTCAGCAGGAATGATCATGACAACAGTTTGTGTGAACATGGGAAAGTTAACAACGCAGCTCCTTTCCCGAGACAGGCACATCGAGCCAACGTTAGCAGAAACGAATGCCCCCGTTATCCTCGCTGTGTCACGCACCAATTATGACATCACGTGTCACGTGACAGAATCTTTGCGGCACTTTGGCCAGCCGTGCACCTCTTGCTTTTTGTAACTTTGTGCACTGCGCCTGCTGCAGCTGGGATCGGGTCGCTTTGAACCGCCATTTGAATCATATTCCAGTACAGAAGCTGAGATGTTGGATCAGGTAGAAAAAAAACAAGTGTGGAAAAAAACTTTGCAATAAAACACTCGATGAAGTCTTGGCTTCTGGTTTTGAAATACAACTGACTGTGAGACAAGGCTGTGGCGGCGAGTAAAGCGACCACTGCGGCGGATGTACTGGCCCTTAATACAGAGCTCAAGTAAGAAGGAGAACGTTTGGTCTGGTTCCAAACACTTCTAAGCTTTGGAACAACCACTGGTCATGTGGCTTGGAAAAAATTTTAAGTAGTAATTATTAAATGTAAGCTAATCTAGTGAGGTTTCGAAACACAGACAAAACCAATGATATGAGCTGTGTCCCAATTCCTAGGCTGCATCCTTCAAAGGACCCGTTCTATGCAGTCTACGTGGGCCGGGTCCTCCAAAGACCGAGAAGGCCGGAAGTGCGAGGCTGTGAAATTGGACGGTCTAGCCTTTAGTTTTGCGTCACCGCGGTCTCGGTGGAGTTTAATAAACTCGGCCGTCTGCTCCTTGCTATCTGAAATATAACAGGACACTGGAGTAAACTCTCGACTGTCTCACACTTTGACGTTTGACGTTTATTCAGCTGTGTGACAACTACAAATTTAATCTCAGCCAAACCGATTTACTCAGGAACAAATAAAACACAAAGCCAAACAATAACATTTTAAGTTATCTAAGCGACATATATATCATGTTTAACCTGAGTAGTCGTTTTTGAAAACAATGTGCCGGGAGTCCGGTGTTCTCACCGGCTCTAGTGACCCTTGACCTCCCGGTCAGCTATCGAGCTGGTGGGTAACAGACATCTCTGAAAACGTCGTAGCGCTTTTGCAAATATGTGGTGTCTTGATAAACCGAACTGATATTTGAAGTTTAGAAGGCTGCTTTCTTGCCTGAAAATATGCTAAAAGTTTATTTTGTGAACCAAAAAGAATAATAAGAGTAATATTAAAACTTAGTAGCGGATGCCATTGTTGAAAACTGGAATTGGCTGGGCTATGAATTCTGGGATAGGTTGGGGCATGAAGGACACGCCCTTCAAATCCGGGGAAATGAAGGACCCATTTCCGGCTGCATTTGGACATATTCAGCCTTCAAATGCGACCTCCGAAGGATGCGACATAGGTTTTGGGACACAGCTACAAAGATGTACCCAGGCTGGTTTTACCAAATGGAACCTGTAGTTTTTACTATATTCACAAAGTGATCAACATGAAGGTTTCTTGAAGTGTTAAGAGTCGATGCGCTCTCTTTTCATGAAACGTTGCTGGATGGTTGCATTGAGTTGCTAAAGCTCACAGAACAGAGGCTAAACCCGGAGTTACATCATGATAGCAGTTCTCTATACAATTCACACATTGCAAAAGAAAGGTTTTACCCTAAACAGACAGAAAAGTGTGGACATGTGCTCACGGATGTTTCATTGGTCTCATGTAAGATTGTTTTCTTCACTGGAAGAAGTGAATTTCAAGTTTGCTGAAAAGTGGAAATGCGACACCTGAGATTTTCCAGCCGTCACTGGTGTTTGTGGCAATGACGCCTCCTGCAGTACATCTGCACTTGTTTGGTTGACACTTCTGTCCATTGTGATGCCACGCTGTGGTTGGACTCAAATAACGCAGCTGTCCTGATCCTCACCCTGTCCAACTGGACTGTCTTCTGGGGCCAAGTCCACCTCCAAAAAGTCGGCTTGGTCACTATTCTGAGATATTTTCACCTCTTCTGCATTCTCTTGGACTCTGCTCCCTCTTTGGCACGTTCTAGACTTGGCAGGGCCAACCAGAGCCAGACAGATGGCACTAAGACCTGTGCCTGCTGCACAGGAGTAGAAAGCAGCACCATAGTTGTCAGTGATGTCCACCAGCATACCTGGGGAAAAATGAGACAGCTGTTAAGACTTTATACCCAGAGATGTGTTAAATCAAACCGAAGAAGTAGGCGCTCATACCTCCCAGCGGTGGTCCAGCAAGTGCAGCAAAGCTCTGAATGAAAACATACACTCCCACAGATGACGGCATCTTCTCGATGCCCACGACATCTTCTTCAGCCAGCATGGGAATGTGCGTGGAGCCCACAGTGCCCATGATGAAGCCAAAGAAGCCGGAGCAGATTGCCAAACCCCAGAACTCCCACACGATAGTGAAGGCCACCAGAACCAAGCTCATCAGAACCACACACCCCAACAACACCAAGGTCTTTCTGAATCGGACTTTGTTTAGCACCACTCCAATGAGCAAGCGGCCGAAGATGTCAGCCACAGCCATCACAGACAGCATATAGGAGGCCATGGTGGATTCCACACCCCTGCTTTTGCTCAGTTCAATGATGTAGAGCTGTGGCGCAAAGAAGCCAAGAGTGGCGAATAGACCGAAAAGGGAGTAACAGATGAAGCCAGGGTCTTTAAGGACTGAGAAGTCCAGAAGTTTGGAACCTGTGGAACTTACAGGGCCCCTATCTAGCTCTGCCAGTTCCCCCTTGTCCTCACTGACTTGAGCAGAAGGCATGGACAGTGATATGTCCTCACCGTCTTTGTCCGGCACTTTGTCCTTCCACTCCATCAGAGCTTTGGTTTCTCCTTCTGCATTTCTCAGGTCTACATTTGAGGCAGACAGAGAGGTGACACCAGAGTCCTGTGAACCTTGGGAGATGTCCGAACTGATGGAGGTTCTGGTTTGTTCATTTTCCAGCTCGTAAACAGCCTGCATCTCTTTCACGGAGAGCGTCTCGTCATCATTTTTCTTTAAAGGTTCTTCCTCGATGACGATTGGACGAAGGAGAACCCCACAGCCAATCACAGATGCTTGAATTATACCTAGAATAACTAGACAGAAGCGCCAGCCAATATGCTCCTTCAGTGTAGTGAAAGCTGTGGAAAAATGGGAGGTACGAGGAGAAGAACAATCAGAAGATAGGTCACAAGCCATTTCTGATGTAAAGGCTCTTTTATCACTTACCTGGGGCAAATACAAACATAGCAACAGATTCTCCTGAAGAAGCCATCGAGGTGACGAGCGCTCGCCGTCCAGAAAAGTACTGGGCTAGGATGGTGATAGTGGGGAGGAAGCTGAGGCAGTAGCCAAGGCCTGTAAAGAAAGGAGAAGAGAAAAAGGGGACATGACAGCCACTGGTCCGCATGGTAGAACACTGCTAGGGGGTAGGTCAAAGATTCAGGGTGTCAGGCCACTCCTTTGTCAAAGATGGTAGGCTGCTTGTGATGACTCGGGTTTGCTACAGCTGCTGCTGAAAGACAAAAGGCATGTAAAGACAAAAAAAAGAGAGACGGGGGAGAGAGAAGGAGTTGCCAAGTTAGCTGGAGTCCACAGGCCGACATGGTCATTAGGGTGGGAGAGCTAGCAGTGCTTTCTGTCCAAGAAAAAAGCAAGTTAATGTGCCTTGATGACATTTCACTCCACCAACTGGTTCGTCATTCAATCTGTCACTTTGGTTAAGTCAATTTACTGCTCTGTCTTCAGCTGCTTCAGTTTTATTACACCTGATCCCAAAGTACAATTTGTGTTTTGGGAACTATTTTACTTTCCTGTTCTGCTCTGTTCTGTCAGTCCTGGACAGCTAAGACATCAGAGTAGACCTGACTGGATGGTGTTTGGGAGAGGCCGTTCACCTCTCACTCATTGCACAGTTGTGGAAGAAATACATTGTAGCAGATTTTGTTGCTCACACTGCTAGGAGTCCCTTTAGATCAAGTCAAAGAATTCACAGGGTGTTAAATAAGACAAACACATCTGCAAAAGTAAAGCTCAGTAAACGGCACACAATGGTGACAAAAACAGACACAGAGGTGTGGAAAAGCTTGTGTCTTTTTAGTACCTGCTACAATCCCAGTGGTAATGTACATCTCGGTGACGGAGCTGGTAAAGGCAGAGGTGATAGTTCCCAGGCTAATAAGGAAGCCTCCCGTCATGACCACAGGTCGATAGCCAAAGCGGTTGCTCAGCATTGTCGACAGCGGAGCTGAGGATGAAAATCACAACAGCAATGTATTGTTATGTATTGTGATACGCATCATAGGCAAAGTCTAATACCAGGAGGGGGCCAAGAATTGATCCTTCCTGATATGGAGTCCATACAGGGCTGGACTGGGACAAAAAATCAGCCCGGGCATTTTGACTAATGACCGGCCCACCATGGTTTAGTAGGAAAAGCCATAAAGCCTTTATAATAAACTTAAACCTACACCATCCTCCCTATTCTGGTATTCTAAACAGTAGTTAGCAAAAATATAAAACAACCTAATTTATAATTACATATACCTCACTTATAGGGTTGCTAACTCCCAGCAAAAAAAGAAAAGAAAAAAAATAGGGAACCACTCCCCCACCCTCTGCCTCAAGATGCTTAACTGACAAAACCGATTTTAATTTAATGCACTTATAAAGAAAATGCACAGAAACCTATCATTTTTCTCCAGTAATTAAATACATTCAACATCTTTCTTCAACAGAATTGCAGACTGCACAGATGGTACCTTGCCAAAGGAAAGAATACTATAACTTACTAGGGTATATATTACTAAATATTTACTGAATACAATAATGGATTTCTATACATTTTACATCAGATGAAAACTTTGGTTGTAAGATTCAGATAATTATTTAATAAAAGCGAGACATTTTGTATGAGAATAAGAAAGAAAAGTATTTCTTTGTGCCACTTTCTCCCTGTTAATGCCCTACATGCCCCCCTGGCAACATTTTGCTAGACCCGCCCCTGCACAGTTACCAGCTGTCAGCTGCTTAGAAAAGGATCCTGGTGTTATTTGTCTCTCAGAAACAGTTCATAACTTCAACTCATCCATGTCACCTAAAAGGTAAACCTGTTTCTCCATCACAGCTCTGATGATCCAGTAAGGACATCTCCTGGTTTCATCTTCATGTTTCCCTCTCACCAGATAACCAAACCATATCATGACCAGCAGCTTTTTTGCAGCTGTGGCTCCAGCAAACATCAGCTGATACTAGAAATTAATATTAAATAAATTCTAACAACAGCTGATCAAGCTTAAACGTGCTGCTGTTGTTTAGTGCGACATCCGCTGGATTCTTCTTTCTGGCGCAGAGAGAAAAACCGATCAGCTGATCACTGATCAGCTTCTTGATTGAAGTAGCAACTTTCTAGCTGAAGTAGTACGGGACAAATCGCGTTCCTTTTCACCTCAACTTTAGTTCGACCTCCTCGGCTGTAATTGGTCCAGCCCAGAGTTGATCATGACCAACTGGCCAATCCACCACCGTTCATTTATATCGTAAAAAAAGAGAAAAAGAAATAAAACCCCATCGACCCATAAAAACGACAAATCAAGAGCGGCCCATCGGGCAAATGCCCGGTATGCCCGATGGCCAGTCCAGCCCTGAGTCCATATCTCCATCATCTATAATCTGAACAACACAAGGGCCATTTTTCCGATCTATCTAGATATTATTTGTATAATAGTATTAAAGCATTCGTTAGTTCTGCAACTGGCTGGCCAGGGTGTGCCCTGCCTCTTGCCCTGTGTTTGCTGGGACACGCTTTGTAAAGGTTTAAGAAACAGGAAGGTTAGGAAATGGGCCCTGACACTACCTCCTGGCTTTGTCTTACATTCAATTTGTCTGCATGCACAAAGTCTCTTAAAAACTTAAAGAGTGCAGGAGAAGAGACTGACCAGAGAAGGCGAAAACGAAGACACAGATGGAAATGACCCACGACACACGGCTGTTGCTCTCCCCAAACTCTTCCATCAGATCCTGGAGGAAGACACCCAGGCTCTTGATGACCCCATAGGTGCAGACCTCCACTAGGAAAAAAGCCAGAGCCACAACCCAGCCCCAACCACCATCGGGGACCTCTGGGTAAATGTTTGGACCCAGACAACTTTGGACATTGGGTATCTTCATTGCTAAACCAAGTCACCTGCAGGACGAGATGGAAAAAACAGTTATAATTGGAGGTCAAAGGTGAATTTGCTGATTTTGGGCCATTTGGCAGCAGCAGGACTTCAGCAGAAGCAGAGGTGTTTTAAATAAAAACAGCCCTTTGCTGCTGCTGAGCACCAAGTCGGGCACATTTAACAGAAATAGCACTGGTTAATAAAGAAGAACCAATACTTTGACCGTAAAGTAACTAGTCCATTTAACATAAGCCCACTCCATATACCTCAGTGAAACCACTTCCTTTGTCAGATGTACTACACAAAGAGAATAAGAGATAACAAATTTAATTACTCACTACACACAAATCCAACCAATCTTACTGTACCCGCTTGATTTCACTGGAATAAAGAAATTTAAATATTAAACTACAATTTTGTAAAAATGCTGAATCTCTGCTTTTGCATTGTTTAGAAGACAAACTAAGGTGGTCACTTATTTTTAAATTGGCTCTTTACTGTAAAAGCCAGGGTAAGACTCGAGTGGGTTGAGTTTAGAACAGCCTGTGCGATGCATGTCTTTCATGTTGACACACTCTTATTCCATTCTTTGCACACTTAAAAATCAAACCAGGAGTGTTTTCAGGCAGCATTTTGTCTGCACAAGGTCTTTTACCCTGAAAGTTAACTCCCTCATCTGCTTTGTGCAACTCTGATGCACATCTAACAACCTCACACTGAAATCACAAGTTAAAAAGTTAAAATAAACATTTTTAACTAATAAGACAGATTTTAATGTCACAAATTTAATACACCATTTTCTTATACAACTACAGATATTTTGGTTCACGGGTATTAAAAATATAGTTATCTCTAATTAACTGCCAATTTAACAATGTTTGGTCTGTTTAACAGTGTGAATATATTAAGTCCTAGCATGAAAACTGCAACTCAAGTCTACACTACTCGATGCAGAAACTATCTGCATTTATTCTTTAACCTGAAAATCTTCAAGCAACAAACTTTGATTTAAAGTAAAGTCAACTTTTCCTTAAAAACACGAAGCTTTCCAGGTTTGAGAACAACTACACTTGTAATACCATTAACAATGTAACAAACAAACGAATGTGTCAGTCATGAAATTAACCCTTAGATGAGCCTGAAAATCCACCTTTCCCAAAACTGATGTAAAGATATTATTTATTAATATTCTTTCCCACAGCCTGAAGTATACATAGCTAAAATGAATTATGATTCTTTATATTTGAACCCTTTCCAGTATATCTACGTAACGCCACTGGTTTTTATGGAGAACAAAACTAAAAAGTTTTCTAAAAGTTCTATAAACTACATTCAAACAAGTGGTTGATTATTATTTGTACTGGGCCCTCAGATCAATGATCGGTAGCAACATTGATTTTCAGGCATTATTATTTTTTCTGTAACGTCAGATTTAAAAAGAAAAAAGTCTCACTTGATGTCCTAAAAACAGAAATGGCAGCTTAGAAAATCATTCTGCTTCAACACTACTATGCTTAAGTACAACACTGAGGTGCATACACATCACAGATCTGCTGGAAACTGACAACAATGTAACATATTGTTTGTTTAAATAGTTTAACCTGTTACAGTGTTGGAGCAACTGTAACCCACATCATTTCCTTAGGGATTAATAAAGTATTGTGATGATATGGTAGTACTGTGGGAGCATGTGATCAGAATTTCTCACCATCTTTGAATCATTAATAAAATAATCAGAACACCGAGAATGACAGGCTGGTTCCGACCTTAAACAAGTATTAGTGTACAGATTATTAGGCACACACTAAATATGGACAGTAGAATAATGAAAGCTGCCTCTGCCAACTTTAAAAGTAAAATGCTACACAGTATGAAAAAGATACGGCCTAAATACTGACGCGGTATCCGTTAGGGCTGCCTGTGTTCGACATATCCGCAGTGCAGAGGAAGGATGATGTCAATATATCGTGTCCGTGGGCTTTCTTACCCACTAAAACACAGCGCAGAAGTTATTTCTTGACTCCTGCTGCTATTAACTGTGAAAGGTTTCTAATAATGTCGCTTCATTCGAGTCTTGAAGTGATTTCTGTGCGACTTTGATAGAATAATAAATACGTCAGTAAAGTATAGTTCAGATAATAAACCTTAGAAAATGTTAACATTAGGCGCTACCGCTGTACCGACAGCATCCTACCGCCGGACGGACCAACGTAGGTCGGACTTACCTCCAGAGCAGTGAGGGAGGACAGCCGTGTGATGGAGCAAAGTTCTCCTATCTCATGATCATTATAGTGGATCTGTGCGGTTCGGGGCTGTCTGGACGAACACTGGGCGGAACCTGTCTCAGACTGTAATATCTACGTATTGCAAACAATATGTGAAGAATGAAAGTGGTCCGGCTTAGACACAAAGGCGTCCAGGCTCAGGGAGCTGCATCTTTTGTCGTCAGCGGATGATTTCCTGCCTGCTTTGGCAGCTCTTTACCGGCTCAAGCCGGTATTCAAACGCGGGCGCGCAGGTCTGGACTTCGTGAACGCGCAAGGTTCCTCGTGCAACATAACTGACGACACAGAATGTCGCGTAGTGCCTGCAGACCGGCGCCGCGCCCGGTACCGTGAAAAACAACGCTGCAGACTGAGCTAATTGTTCCTAGTGGATGAGGTGCGTTGGAGGGTACGTTTGAGATTCACAGCCATAAATAAATCACCACGACACACGAGCCCACGGTCAGGGTTTATCGGTTTAACACATTAAGCACATGAATGGCTTTTACATGGTAGACCTGCGCGTACTCTCACATAAAGCTTCCCTCGTGTGACACACACGCTTTTTATCGCACATCCCTGCGAATCATGGCGCGCGCTACAAGCCCACGAAGCGCGCGGCTGCCACAAACAAGTTTATTCCAGTTGGGAGGAGGTTTGTACCAGTCGGGCTGGAGGTCTGTGTGTGTGTGTGTGTGTTGGTTTTCCGAATAAGACAGTCGTGTTATAATGTATATGGCCAACAAACTGAGGCAAATAGAAGAAATACGAGCATCAGGGGACCGAAAGGCTTCTTCCCACACGTGTTTGTTTCTTCACCATTAACTCAGCACCACGAGCTTAGAACATTTATAGATGAGTACAATAACTACAAACCTGTTCGACTCTTAATCAGTAGAAGGGACGCAGCCCTCTAGTTCAGCAGATATTTGATAAATAGTCCTTATTTAGGTAGTAATGCATAAATGTTGCACGCCTCTGACCGACCCACAAACTGTGGTTGGTACTGGTGGAAGCATAAAAGACAAAGAGAACATCCTGATATTTTTTAATCATTCGGTTTTTTCCACTACTCAAGTAAAACTTGAATAATGAAAAAGTAAAACTGCTGTGAAAAAACTGCCAAGCAGTTCCAAGATACACTAGATATTTTTAGTTATGATTTAACCACTCACATTTCAGGATGGTTGATGAGTATCAGCATTATTTTTGCCGGTTTTTTGTTATAAATAATGAACAACTCACCTTTCTTTTAGCTGTGACAAATCCTTTGACTTATTTGAAAGAGGTGCCCTGACCTGAAATACTTTTATGTGTGATACAGAGGTGTGGAAAGACAAGGTCCAGCCCTAAAATCTGATAGGACACCTAAAGCCAACCCTGCTCCAAGAAAAATAGATTCCCACAGAAGGATTTGAAGGAAACGTGTTGTCACCCAAAACTCTGTTACCACAAAGAGGACATTTGGAAAGAAGCAGATAATATTTGTCTTCACTGATAATGTATGTTACAGTGATAATGTTACAAATAATCATCTTTACTGGGGAAAAAACTGAAAAAAAAATTAAAAAATGGGGAATTGACAGCTAAAGAAACCAACAACATGCGCTTACAAAACTAAATAGAACAAATATCGTTAGGAAATGTTTTTGTCTATGTCAGTTTGGTTGAATTTGTCAAAGCAGCCTACCCGATGAGGCCTTGGTTGAGTATCTAGATGTCTACATGAGCAGGAGTTAACTGCCTTTTATTTTACCTCATATTGTTGCGTTGTCCTTATTAAACATTTATCGAGGGCAACTACCGCTCACCATCAACAAAGCACCAAACAGAACGTTGGTGGCTTGATTGATCATTGATTTTCAGTAAATTCAGTTCTATTCCTAACACAGTTGCTTAAAGGCGCTTTATACTGTAAGGTAAAGCCCTGACAATAATACAGAAATGTCCTAGGACAATATACTGAAACCCAAAATGCACCTACTGTAGTGTGATTGTGACAGAAAGTGCTCAAAGGCACAGTGTATTTAGTCTGTTTTTCTCCAAAACACCGTCGTTGCCTTATTTCCTCTCTTGATTTCCACATCACTTACTGGCTCCTGAGTTTCTTTGTCCCTCCACTGTAAAATTTGTCCCTCATGAATACCCCGCCACAATAAAAGGATCTTCATGGAAGCAGTTCATTGCAAGATGACAATGTTCCATACATGAAGCACAAGCACTGAATGGATATTTTGATCAGGAGCCATGTGAATGAAATGATATGGACTTCAGTCACTTACAGGTTAGACAACTACTATCATTAAAACAGCAAACATGAGGATATCTTTTAGAAGAATGGTGGTCAAACTCAAGACCTGGGAAACTGATGCCAGGACATGCTGAAGCTGCTCTTATGGCATTTTTCCCCCACACTCCTTACACTGAACATTGATTTTGCGGTCTATCACCTGTGGTGTGCAATGTGTAGTTTGTCACTACTGTAATTCTAATGTCACGTTGGAATTACTTTTCATGTCTATGCAGCAGTCCTGTGTGTGGTCTTCACTGTAGCTCTGTTAAAACGTCTAATTAGCTTAATAAACCAGTCAAATGTTAAATATCCTTCCAGGTATACAGGACTAGCTCTGCCTCCTTTGGTATTTTTCTACATTTATGTCTTTTTCTTTCTTCCACATGAACTGTCAAGACCAAACAGGGAATAATCTTTAATTCAAAACTGAGGATCATCTATACTGAAAACAACTGAAAGCTCTTAGTGACCTCTGTATTTGTGACGTTATATTCAGAAAGGATTGTGCTGGTGTGCGTTTCACTTCCAAACGGGGCAATCATGTAACATAAGCCTGAAGTCCAACGTGATTATGTTTCTGATTAGAGAAGTTGCATAACTGTTCATGCGTCACTGATGTCAGTGATTAGAGATCATTTTATATTAGTATATTTCAAAGTGTCACTTTTTTTAAGATTCAAGTCAACTTGATTCATCCTGAGAAAATGTAAATTGGGTTGTACAGTTTCTACACACTGGGTCTAAAATATCAGCTAAAACCAAAATGAAACAGCTTAGAAAGAAGGCAACTGGACTTTAAGTTCATGTCAATAAGCTTGAAGAAGTGCAGTCGCCTGGACATTACTTGGACTTGCCCACTGGTAACGGGTAGTTTGAATGGTTATCTTAAAGCTAGAGTTGCTTAAGGTTGAATAACTTCAAGGCTGTACTGAGAAAATATGTAGACTTGCTGTAGAACAATCCACACGGATGGACTGGAAATCATCTGGCACAGCTGGCGAGGGCTGATGGGCAGTGGCGTGTCCAGCGGGGTGGCTAGCTGGGGGGGCACAGGCCACCCCCCCAACCAGACTGGCCACCCCAGGTGCCACCCCAAAAGCAAAACAATAAAATTCAATTAAATATCAAATGTCCGATTATGTTTTCCCGGTGAAGTTCAGATATCCGAGTGTAAGTGAATGCAGCATCGGCTTCTGTGCTATGTGCATCACGTTAGGAAAGGTAGGAGAGCCAAGCAGAAAGACGCACTGCAGGAAACAATTTTTTGGTGAAAGAAAATGAGGACAGAATAAATGTCCCGGTAAGTAATATTAAGTTTGTTGAGTTTAGTAAACTTCGGTGAAATTAGAATCCCAAGGAAAAAATAACACTTAAAGAATTACTGCAGCCGTCGAATATATCAGACAGTATGCTACTGAGGGCAGCTAACATAAGAGTTATGAGTTCTAAGATATCATCTAAGTCGTAACATTGCTGTATGGAGCTGCAGATTTGGTTGCAGGTTAACATAGCTGGACTGGCCATCGGGCATACCGGGCATGTGCCCGGTGACTTATTTTTTATTTTTTTTGTAATGGCATGAACAATGAGAGGTGGTGGATTGGCCAGATGCAGGTCGATGTGTAAAAATAACTCAGTTGTTTGGTGGTGGCTATGGCGGAGCTTCCACAGAGGCCAGCAGGTGGATGAGGGAAGGGGAGGCAGGAGGAGAGCCCCGAGGCAGCCGCCAGTCCGAGTGTCAGGTGAACTGAACTTCAGGTAAGAAGTTATGACCTGCAGTCTATCTGGGTCAGATATAAACCAAGTTTAGGTGGAGTTTATTTTCGTTGTGCTGACTTTTTACCGTCAGTTGCAATAACTCGTACTGCGTTCTAGCCAGCTTGATGGAGTTTTTAGGTGGGTGGGTGCTATGATGTTACTGATAGTGAACTTTATTTTATTCATAAGGGTTAGTAGAGTTGCCAACGGCTCCTTAAAAAAATGGAATGGTCCCTCATTCAGAGAAAATATTACACGTTTCGTATTGAGCTGAGAAGAGACGCAGTTTGTCCCGACTTTAGCTAGAATGGAAAAAGAACACAAAGCTGGAGTTATTCTGTCGTTACGCTGCACAGCTGCCTCTTCTTCTCTCATTCTCTCCCCCTCCCTCTCCTGTTGCTACTTCAATCATGAAACTGATCAATGATCAGCTGATCGGTTTCTCTCTTGTTTGTTTATCGCCCACTTTGCGCCAGAAAGAGGAAACCAGCGGATGTCGCGCTAAACAACAGCAGCACGTTTAAGCTTGATCAGCTGTTGTTAGAATTTATTTAATATTAATTTCTAGTATCAGCTGATGTTTGCTGGAGCCACAGCTGTAAAGCTGCTGGTCATGATGTCGGTTTGGATATGTGGTGAGAGGGAAACATGAAGATGAAACCAGGAGATGTCCTTACTGAATCATCAGAGCTGAACAGGTGATGGAGAAACAGGTTTACCTTTTAGGTGACATGAATGAGTTGAAGTTATGAACTGTTTCTGAGAGACAAATAACACCAGGATCCTTTTTATGTAGCTGACAGCTGGTAACTGTGCAGGGGCGGGTCTAGCAAAGTGTTGCCAGGGGGCCAGGTAGGGCATTAACAGGGAGAGGGGGCACAAAGAAATACTTTTCTTTCTTATTCTCATTTAAAATTCTCGCTTTTATTAAATAATTATCTGAATCTTACAACCAAAGTTTTTATCTGATGTAAAATGTATAGAAATCATACATATACCAACAAGACTGTACATCACTGTCACAACAGCTTGTTTTCATTCAAAGGCTTTATGGCTTTAATACCTGGGGGGCCGGTCTGTAGTCAAAATGCCCGATTTTCTGTCCCGTCCAGCCCTGCAGGTTAATACTGGCAGTGTCACCATGCCAGCTGACTGTATTTCATCATCAGCCAGTGTTGTTCTTTATCAATATTACCAAAGTTTACCATAAGGCAGCATAGAAAGTATTTACTTGCTTTCAGGTTTTATTCAAATGTTAGTCTTTTCAGTTGTTTCCCCACTTTTTTCCTGTTTCAAAATCAAACACCAGTTTGTGAGAAGATTATCTTCTTTTTTTAAAGGCAGATAAAGTTTTACATTGGCATTGGCTAATTTGTCAATTGTTTGTTACAAATGTTCGTATTTTAATATTAAAAAATGTTTTTGCCCAAAACATATGTGCACTATATGTCAGTAAAAATACTATGCAAATATTGCTGTCCTTGAATGCTGAGTAAACACTGACAAAGCACTGATTGTATCTCTTGTACTTTATCAACGCAGTATCTAAAAACTTTGCACCGTAGTGGTTAAAATCTCATTCTAATAAGAGTTAAAAGCGCATTCGGTTATTAGGTTTATAGGGTTATTGAATTATGGTTAACGGTTGGTAGAATTTTTTTTAAACATTATCTGCCAATTACATCTGCCACCCTTCTCCAAATCTGTGCCCCTACCTGGCCCCCCCAACAAAAATTTTCTAGACACGCCACTGCTGATGGGGCAATGCAACTCTTTTTTTTCAATATAATTGCACGGGCTGTGGGCCAGGTTGACTGGAAGCTGCAGCACTGGCAGCAGTCCTTATTTTCATTACTGACACTCAAACACAACCAGCCCTTCCCCTACCTTCACTGTGTGCTCATGCAGTTTACTGTCGAAGAAGTGGTTGATAAAGATGGATAAACAACGAAAAGCTGACTAGAAGCTAGAAAGACATGCAGCAAAATGTGTCAAATTAACCAACACGTTAGCTGTCGGCTGCTGCACCAGCACCAAGTAGTAAAATTAGGAGCATTATTCCTTCTAAAGCATTTTTTTTAAAGAGAAAATAATGTGATTATTTTACTTCCTGTTTTTTGAACTGGACCGTCTGCGCTGTGTTGACTGATCACAGTGTGCTGTACAAAAAATGCAGAGGCTGATTTATTTTTTTGTCCCAGTCCAGACCTTTGCGTACAGAAATGTGAACAGGACAGTACACCTCTAATGTTATCAGGACATGATAAAAAAAATCCAGATATTAAAATTCAGACAAAACTAGAACATGGATAACCACCAAGTGCTAAGAAACAATACTATACTCAAAGGATGAAACACTATAGAACTGGAATGTAAATCACTTCATAAACCCAAAATAAATCATGAACCCACAAAACTCAGAACACTGGGTAATCAATCCAGAAACTACAACATTGTCACGGCCTGGAGGTTCAGCTGGTCGCTGATCAGCTGTTTCTCTCTCTCTCTGGTTCGCTCGCTCTCTCTCTCGCCAGGGCAGAACTCATTACGGGTTCGTGCCCTCGGAGGAGGAAACACCTGTGCCTCATCGGTGTGGATGGCATTTAAGCCAGGAAGCAACGGCTGTTCTTCGCTGGATCGTTGTGAGAATCACGTCAGTGAAAGTCGAGCGTCCAGCAAGTGTTTTTTCATGTAGTTGTGTGTTTGGAATCGAACGAGCGTTTCTTGGTGTGCAGACCCTCTGGACTGTTTTCCCCGGTGTTCCCTGAGTGACGAGTGTTCGAGTGGATTCGTGTTTGGATTGTTTGGAGAGAGACGAGAGTGTTCACCTGGATTTCCCCCGGAGCCCTGCCCCTCTCACCTTTGTATATACACTCATGGGACATTGTTCATTAATACATTCTCTTGTGTGCATCAATCCCCGGAGTCCAGCGCGTGAGTCCACCTTGTACACCGTGACAAACATGCTGCTATATGCTAAATAAATAAGCACAAATGTGTGTTAGGTTTTGTTTTATACATGCACGGATCTCCAAAAGGTAAACTGTCATGGATCACTGCATAGTTCATTTATCCATGCAGTGTGGCAAAGAACTTGTGGCACTGTGGGAGTGTTATTGATATTGATTACAGCCTTTGACTTGTCTGTATATTGGCATTTGTGCTTCCCATCTTCCTCTTCACAATACCTCATAGGTCTTTGATGGCATTGAGGCCAGGTGAGTTGGCAGAACATTCATAAATACTTTTGGCACCATGGGCAGGTGCTAATCCTGCTGGCATCTCCATAAATCCTGTCAGCAGATGGAAGTGCTGACCAATCACTACCAACACAAGCAAATGACATAGGACTCCAAATCATCAGAAACGTCTCACTGGACTTCAAAGATCTTGGATTCCACTCTTTGTCCAGACTCTAAGGCATAGGTGTCAAACTCTGGCCCGTGGGCCAAATTTAGCCCGCAGCCTAATTACATTTGGCCCGCGAAGCCATACCAAATTACTATCAGAGCTGGCCTACTGGTATTATACAGCTAATATATATATTGTTTAGTATTAAGCTTTGCTTGTTCCATATTCAGTTTTTCAGCAAAACGTGTCCATAAGAAAAGATTCATTCTTATATCTGGAGGAATAAATATATTTAATAAATATTAACGTTAGCCCGCGACCTTGTTCCAGTTATGAATTTTGGCCCACTGTGTATTTGAGTTTGACACCCCTGCTCTAAGGCCTTGATTTAAAAATGCACAGTAGCACAAAGTCTTGCTTATCTGTTTTTTCTGTTTGCTTTCATGTTCAGCTCTCTTCAAAACCCTGAGTCCCATCGTGGCACCAATTAATCCACATAATACCATATGAATACACATGGTAGTTTTCTAAATGAGACCTGTCCACCTTCACTAAAAATGTGCTCCCAAAAAGCAAACAGGCATTGGTTAATTCTCCACAGAGTAGCTCCACTGAGCTAATGAGTTGACCTTAGTGGGATAAGCCAGCTGTCAGATAAGCTTATCTACTGATGCTTTAGGAGGTATGTTTTTAAATGTGTTTTTGATTTGACCCAGTCAGTTTTTGTGGTCTACTTTATACTGTATATTCTATATTTTCATTGTGTTCTTCATAAAAGGATAATTATTGCATGCTCTTTGGATTACACTGCTGCTGTTATCTAGAATAAAACTGACAAAGTGAGTTTTATTGCTATCATTCCTCATCCTCAGATGACAGTTAAGGCAAGTCTGAAGTCCGTGACTTATCATCTAAAGAACATTTCAAGCTCAAGTGTCAGTCATTACATGCTCACACAGCCATTTTCAGAGGAGGCAACAACTCACAGGAGAAAACTTTTTCTAGTCGTCCAAACTAACAACAGGCCCTGTGGCAAACTCATGGTCTGGAATAACTGTCTTTCCTCGTTTGTTGACTGTGACCATAAAGGTAGCTGTTTCTTTATAATCTCTCTGTTTGCTGTCTTCATACAGCTCTCTCCATTTCTCACTCTCTATTGTCCCCTCGCAGTCTTTGTGCTGTCGAATTAAGTATGTCAAGACATAATTTCAGACACCATCCCAAATGTGTCTTCAATCTGCAAACATATTTTAAGATGAAATCTTTAGAGCACAGACTGTCTGCAGGCTGGATTTAAAACGTTACTAACACATACATACATACATACATGCATACATACTGTTATGGCCCGTCTAGGCGCGGCCAGACCACAACATAAAGGGTGATCCATCCCCGTCCAACCCCAAGCAGCACGTCACACACTTAATATTTTGTGACAGTGATTTATTTACAATAAGTGCAGTTAAACAAAGGAAGGGAGCATATCATAACTTCAGGGTGAACCCAAGGCCAAAACAACAAACAAAAGGTAACCTATCTCAGGAATAAACACAACTTACCTACTCAAAAGAACTAAACCAAACAACAATCACTTTCCTCCCTGCCTAACAAAAACAGGAGAAAACTGATCAAACAAAAAGGCGGCCCACCCCTACATGCTCTTACATTAACCAACATGGTAACATAGTGACACAGTGAACGGTCTGCCGGTTGGGTTGGGCTGAGGATGAATGAAGTGGCAGTCCCCGGCGCTCTCTTCTTATCCGCTGCCTCCTGGTCCTCAGCCAATCGGTGCGAGCCATCCACCCTGGATGCACCAACCACGGAGGAGCACCTGCACACTCAAATTTACATATGATTATGATCACAGTCGTAACACGCCCTTTCCCAAGAATTAACATTACCCCCAAAATGTTTCATTCAAGCCTCTAGACAGAGTATCAGCCAACACATTCTCTTTCCCTTTCTTGTAACTGATCTCCAAGTTAAAATCTTGCAGTAACAAGGACCAGCGCACAAGTCTTTGGTTGGAGTTGCACATTTGGGAAAGAAACACTAGTGGGTTGTGATCGATAAACACCTGCACAGGCAGCACACTTGACCCGACATAGACCTCAAAATGCTGTAACGCAAGGAGTAAGGCAAGAGCCTCTTTTTCAATGGTGCTATAATGGGTCTGGTGTCTGTTAAACTTTTTTGAAAAGTAGCAGACGGGATGATCTACGCCGTGACCATCTTCCTGTAACAGAACAGCGCCTGCGCCACACGAGCTGGCATCAACTTCTAGTTTAAAAGGGCGCTCAAAATTCGGCGCAGCTAGCACTGGTGCACTGCACAACAATGCTTTGGCAGACTCGAATGCCACCTGACACGCTGGAGACCAAATAAAAGGCTTTAAGGGGCTAACAAGATCAGTTAGGGGACTAACCACATCAGAAAAATTTCTGCAAAACCCTCGATAAAAACCGGCCATTCCTAAAAAACGACGCAGAGCTCTTTTTGTCTGCGGGACAGGAAAATCAACAATGGCCTGTACTTTCGCAGCAACAGGGCGCACTTGCCCCTGTCCGACCTGTTTCCCTAAATAAGTAATGGTGGCTTTACCAAACTCACACTTAGAGAGGTTTAATGTGAGAGAAGATTCACAAAAACGTCTGAACACCTCAGAGAGCGTTTCCAGATGTTCTGACCATGTTGGAGAATAAATGACAATGTCATCCAAGTATGGTAAATGGTAAATGGCCTGTATTTATATAGCGCTTTTACTAGTCCCTAAGGACCCCAAAGCGCTTTACATATCCAGTCATCCACCCATTCACGCACACATTCACACACTGGTGATGGCAAGCTACATTGTAGCCACAGCCACCCTGGGGCGCACTGACAGAGGCGAGGCTGCCGGACACTGGCGCCACCGGGCCCTCTGACCACCACCAGTAGGCAACGGGTGAAGTATCTTGCCCAAGGACACAACAACCGAGACTGTCCAAGCCGGGGCTCGAACCGGCAACCTTCCGGTTACAAGGCGAACTCCCAACTCTTGAGCCACGATCGCCCCACAGTATGCCTCACAGTTTCTCACTCCAAACAATACCTTCTGCATCAGACGTTGAAATGTTGCAGGTGCGTTTCACAACCTGAAGGGCATAACAGTGTATTGGAGGAAATGATCTGGAGTTACAAACGCGGAGACTTCAGAAGCTCTGGGGGTTAACGGGACTTGCCAATACCCTTTTAACAGGTCTAATGTAGTGACGTATGTAGCTGAGCCGACACGATCAATGCAGTCCTCCATTCTGGGGAGAGGGAAAGAATCAGGTTTTGTGACTGCATTAACCTTTCTGAAATCGGTACAGAAACGTGGGGCGTCATCTGGTTTAGGCACCAAAATACAGGGTGAACTCCACGCACTGTTACTGGGCTCAGCTAACCCATGTTTAACCAGGTATTCGACTTCCTGTTGCATTAAAATCCGCTTGGTTGGATTTACTCTATAAGCATGTTGTTTTATTGGCTTATCAACTTCCACAACGACATCATGAAAGAGCGCAGATGTCTGCTGAGGATGGTCAGAGAAAAGCAGCAAATTAGCTTCAATCAGATCAAGGATATCTTCACGGGCGGAATCTGACAGATGCGACAGAAACGATTCTAAGTTCTCTAACACTTCTGAGTTTCGCAAACGGGCCAACGGCATACAACTGCTCTTGTCAATCAAGTCATCATCTTGCAAAACATACAATGGTGGTGCCGAACACACAGAGACAGGCGCAATGGGAGAGGTTTTTTCAGCTGCCGCGTCCTCTCTGGAAACATAGCGTTTAAGCATGTTAACGTGGCAAACCCTCAGTTTTCTCTTTCATCAGGAGTTTTTATTGCATAGCTAGTGTCACTTATCTTTTTGTCCACCTCATAAGGACCGGAAAACTGAGCATGGAGGTTAGACCCAACTAAAGGAAGAAACACCAGAACTTTTTCACCAGGAGCAAAATGTCGGACCACCATCTTTTTATCTTTTTGTCATACTGGGCTTTCATGTTGCCTTGAGTTTGTTCCAAATTGTCACGGGCCAACTGACATGCACGGAAAAGACGCTCTCTAAAACTGCAAACATAATCTAACACGTTATGTTCGGCTTGCTGCGACTCGGATAATCACTTTTCTCTAAGTAGTCGCAGGGGACCGCGCACAGTGTGTCCAAAAACTAAGTCAGCCGGACTAAATCCAAGGGATTCCTGAGTGGTTTCTCTAACAGCAAAAAGCAAAAGTGAAAGTCCCTCATCCCATTCTTTACCGGATTCAAGGCAGTATTTGCGCAACATGGTGTTTAGGGTTTGATGAAATCGTTCCAGTGCACCTTGACTCTCTGGGTGATAAAGGCTGGACGTTTGATGTTTAATTTTTAACTCCTTCAAAACCTGGGCAAACACCTTTGTTCCCTGATCAGTTTGAACAACTCTGGGTAAAAAGGTTGAAAAGAATTTTGTGAGGGCTTTCACAACGTTCTTTGCCTTTAATGTACATAATGGAATTGCCTCTGGAAAACGAGTGGCAGCACACATTACCGTTAACATGTACTGGTGGCCTGATTTTGTTTTTGGCAACGGGCCCACACAGTCCAACAGAACTCTCTCAAACGGCTCACCCAGCGCTGGAATCGGATGAAGAGGCGCATACATACATACATACATACATACATACATGCATACATACATACATGCATTCATTCATACATACATACATGCATACATGCATACATACATGCATACATACATACATGCATTCATACATACATACATATACATACATACATACATACATGCATACATACATACATGATTCTTTAACTGCATACATGCATACATACATGATACATACATACATGCATACATACGCATACATGCATACATGCATACATGCATACATACATACATACATACATACATGCATACATACATGCATACATACATACATATGCATACATACATACATACATACATAGCATAATACATACATATATCATACATACATACATGCATGCATACATACATACATACATACATACATACATACATGCATACATACATACATGCATACATACATACATGCATAATACTACATACATACATACATACATCATCATACATACATACATACATGCATACATACATACATACATACATACATACATGCATGCATACATACATACATACATACATGCATTCATACATACATACATACATACATACATGCATGCATGCATACATACATGTGTCAGGGTTCCTGGGTCGGTGACCCAGTGTTTTCAGTTTTGTTCATGTTCAGTTTAGTTTTTCCACTTCCATGTTCTCACTTCCTGCTTTTCCTGTGTCAGCTCGTCTTGTGTCATTAGCCAGATTATGTTCAGCTGTGTACTCACCGGTCTCTCCCACATCTCACGGTCAACAAATTTGGCGTTGTTAGCTAAACCTGCCTTCTGGATTACCCCCCAGTGTTCACAAGTCCTTCTTTATTTTGTTGATCTGTACTTTGCACTTTGCTCTTAGTTTTGCTTCACTCGTCTCATCAGCTCTGACTTGGTTCACCTGTGTCTTGTTCTCCACAGCTATCTCCACTTCGCCTAAATACCCTTTCTCTCTATCTACTCTGTGTATAAATTGTGTCACTATCTCATCATGTCCTTTTTTCAGTTTGTCTGTTTAAGTTCCTGTGCATGCTCCTCTAGCCCTCGTGTATGTGTGGTGCTTCGTGTTTGCTTTCCTTTTTCGGCACAGTGGGGTGATGATTCGCAGGATCCCGGCACACCTGCGGTGAATCAGGTGTCATCATCAGGAGTGTTTAAGGAGCTGCGTGGCCGACGCCTGCCGTCAGAGTATTGTCACTTCCACGAGTGGTTAAGTGTTTGTAAACTCTCAAGCTTGGAGCCAACGACCTGCCCATTATTCATGATTCATTTCCTTGCCTGATTTCGTTTCCATCAACTTGCCATGCTGCCCGCCCCCCTATGAGCCCCTGGAGATTGTCCTCGGTCAGAACGGAGATCTGTCTCACCCACCTGTGCCGCACTCCGCCTTCGCGTTACGTGCCTCCACCTCCGATTACGGGAAACCTCCACCCGTATTTCAGTTTATGCCAAGTAAGCTTTCCAACTCTCATTTATGCAAATGTTTTCACTGTTCTGTCCTCCTCACTTAGATTGATCAAGTTCGCTGCCAGTCTTTCCAGCATGCCCCGGATCTGTAAATACACTTCACTGCAACTACCGTGCAGTGGTGCGTCTGTGTGTTCTGCTATCTGAGTCCACCTTTTTAGCTACCTAACATTTATTTGCTCAGTGTATTTCTTGAGGGGGGGTAGAGGCCCTGACATGCCGAGCCAGTTTCCAAAACTGTCTGTCAACTAATCACCTTCTGGTGGTGACTTGGTTTAGATGGTAGGAGAAGATGTTGGGCAGAACGAGTGTACCCAAATGTATGTTTCCCTGTTGGTTTCAAGGGTGTGCTCCAACTATAGGCGGATCACACTTCCCAGCCTCCCCAGAAAAGTCTATGCCAGAATACTAGAGAGGAGAGAGTCCTTTAGTCGAACCTCAGATTTATGAGGAACATTGTGGTTTTCCAGCGTGGATTTGGAGAAGGCATTTAACTGTGTCCTGTGGGGAGGTGCTTAAGAAGTATGGGGTTCTTGCCCATTGTTATAGGCCATTCAGTCCCCACCCGTAGTACTGCC
The DNA here is from genome assembly GCF_018398535.1 of Haplochromis burtoni. NCBI lineage: Eukaryota > Metazoa > Chordata > Actinopteri > Cichliformes > Cichlidae > Haplochromis > Haplochromis burtoni. The sequence goes on from NW_024583032.1 coordinate 83,239, forward strand.
GGCAGTAACTCAGACTCATTTTATTTTTGGTTTGTAGTAAGTGTGAAGTGTCAGGAAGTCTCCCCGTCAGAGACCACAGTTCTCAGCCAGAAAAGGGAGAGGTGCCCACTCCAGGTCAGAGATGAGTAACCACTCCAAGCCTGGGACTTCAAGTGTCTCTGGGTCTTGTTCATGAGTGGGCGTAGAGTGAAATGTGAGATTGACTGATGGTGTGAAAAATGTAAGAAACACCTAAATCCACAGTGATGTGGATCCTGTACCTAATTTTTGTGAGAGAGTGCCATCACCTGTGGTTATGAGCTCTGGGTAGTGACTAGTAGAATAAGCTGCCTCCATTTCCTCCCAAAAGAGGAAGTGGAGATAGCAGGAAGTGCATTAGTGTTTCTAAGAAAATAAAAAGCAGAAGAATAAATTAAATATTCCTTTTATGAAGTGAGAAAATATTGTCATAACTGTCTTAAGTCAGATGTAGCAGTAATTTTAATCCAAAACACACCATGTTTCATATAACTGCAGAAAACAAATCCTGACATTTATTTCATTTATTTACATTCTGGATCTGACACGTACACACCGCCCTTCATACTTTTTACTATAAAGATCTGAGTACTTTCTCCAACATTGAAAAAGTCCCACTTTGCTGATCAAGTTGTTTTAGATGGAAAGAGAAATGGAGATCAGCCCATTCTCCCCCTGTTCCCCATGTCTCAGCTGCTGCTTGCTGTCTCTTTCTAGTCCTGTTCCTGTCCCATCAGCCCTCCCACAGATGATTTACAGCAGGGGGTTTATCAGTCTGTCCTGGACACTTGCAGTTCTCAGACAAAGGAAATCAAATATGTGACGAGTTGCGGGCAAACACAATCAATGAACTTATAATTACATGTATGTACTTTGTATTAATTATTCATAAAATCATAACAGGAAGGACTCATGCAGGCTGGAGAAACTGATCAGGAAGGCTAGCTCTGTGGTCGGCATGAAGCTGGACACTCTGGTGACAGTGGCAGAGAAAAGGACATTAAAGAAACTGATGGACATTATGAACAATGCCAGGCATCCTCTGCACACGGTCGTAAACAATTAGAGGAGTCTATTCAGCGACAGGCTGCTTCTCCCAAATTCAAAAACCAACAGACTTAAAAACTCCTTTGTCCCACACACCATCAGACTGTTTAACTCCTCACTGGAGGGGAGAGGGAGGGGAGACAGGGGGACAAGGGAGGGCGGGAACAACTGAGTTGTAGTGCTTTTTTACACTGTGCAAGATTAGTTTTTTCTTATATTCGACTGTGCAATAATCACTGTGCAATATACTCACTCGAATGTGCAATCCTATTTATCCATATTATATATTCTGTTTTTATATGTGTGTATATGTGTGTGTATATATGGTGTATTTGTGCGCACATCCTTACTATCATTCCCCTTACTGTATCTGTAACATGCAACTTCTGTCGGTGCTGTGCTACTGGAAACTGAATTTCCCGGAGGAAGCCACCTGAGGGATTAATAAAGTTTCATCCAATGCAACAATACTTGAAAACCTTCAGACCTCAGAATTAGTCAACAGGACTGTTGTGGGGGGGGTATACATATACAAAAAACTTGAGTTTTACAGTGTTTATTTATCGGATAAAATAAATTAAATTTCACCGTTATTATTGTCTGGCCGGAAACAGCGGGGATGTCCAAATTCAGAGGCTGCATCCTCCTGAGGACCCGGCCTCCACAATGTAGTGGGCCGGGTCCTCCGAAAGCCGGAAGTGAGTGACTATGAAATTGGGCGGTCTAGCCTTAGGAATTACGTCACGAGCTGTCTTTGGAGTGAAACTCTGCCGTCTGCTCCTGGCTGTCTAAAATATGACCAGTTTATTCAGCTGTGTGAAAACCCCGGAGGAACCCTCCCGAGGGATTAATAAAGTTTTATTTAATCTAAGTTAATCTGAGTTCGCTGTTCTCGCAGCTACATTCTCGCCTGAAAATATGTTAAAAGTTTATTTTGCGACCCAGAAAGAGAAATAAGACTAATGTTAAAACTAAGTAGCTGACGCCATTGTTGGAAACTGGAATTGGCTGAGCCGTGCTATGAATTCTGGGATATTGTGTTTCAATTTTGTTGTCCGGGTGGAAAATCGGGAGAAATTCAGGAGAATGGTGGCGCCGGGAGATTTTTGGGAGGGGCACTGAAATTGGGAGGGTTGGCATGTATGATCCTAACAGTCTCTGTTGGTGTACTCTTCCAGCCCTGTGCAGTCCCAGGTGTCAGAGCAGACCATACATGCCAACCCTCCCGAGAATTACGAATTTCAGTGCCCTGCCGAAAATCCCCTGTCTTGTTAATCCTGATTCGTCCCTGCTGTGTTCCCAGCTCTCTCATTGTCTCAGTCTCCCTTTGTCACAGCGTTAAGTCACTTCTCCTGGTCCAGTGTTTCATACCCCTAGTTTATATACAAGTGTTCTGGTTTTCAGTAAGTTGTGTTTTTCCTTTGCGTAAGCTTTTGTATTCTGCTCTTCAGCCTAAACAAAAGACACCTTTCTTCCTGGTGTTTCCAAGCTTGGAATTATTTCTACAGAGACTGTTTATACCACGTTTAATGACATTATAGACTGTTTTCATCCTGCTCCTTCTTCTTTCTCTTTTCTTTTTCTTTTCCTGCCTGTCCCGTTTGGTTCTTTTGCATCAGAATTATTGTCTAAAGGCAAAGAAAGATGCCCAACGGATTTACTTTACCAAACGGACCATCCCAGCCTTGCCGTAATGGTCCATTTGATTGACCTTTGCTTTTATTGTTTATTTGATTTTATTTTCACTTGCTACACACAGGACAGACATGACAGGGGGAAAGAAAAACAGCAGGGAAGAGGAACGGTGATAAAGGTCACAAAACAAAAACAAACAGACAAAAAAACATCTATCAATCACCTGGATCACCTGTTGAGAAAGAAAAAAGAGAAAACAAGCAGAAAATGAGAGCAATACAATAAACAACATAATTGCGATGATCTATGTGAATATGACAGTAAATACTAAATATTAAACATTATTGTGCAGCACGTAAGATCGACAGCGCACAGTGTGCTTTGAGGTAGGAGCCAAAAAGGGTGTGGGGGGGCCACAGCCCCGTCCTCCAGGGCATGAAGCAGGTATGGAGGAGAACAAGACTCCAGACATGCAGAGGCCCTCAGAGCACAAGAGACCAAGGAAGACCAACAGAGGGGCAATCATCCTGCTCCTTCTGAGCGAGTTATCACTACAGGGACTGATTAGCAGCTCGGACGGTGTAAACACTGTTTCGGAGAAGCTGAACCTGGGGCCTCTGGACCCCCGCAGGTTTTGCAGCCTGTCCAGTCATCATCTGCCACTGCTGAGAGTTCAGCAGAGCCGTCCCAGCCACCTGTCTCCACTGGGAGCTCAGGTGAGCCAACCTAGCCTCCTGCATCATCTGCTGGGAGCTCGGGCGAGCTTATCCAGCCAGCTACAGACTCCTCATTACTGTCAGTGCCTGAGAAGTATCCTGAGCTGGCTGTGCGTCCTGCACAGCTACAGCTAGCTCTGTCTGTGCCAGAGGTGTTCACATCGCGTGGTCCAGCTCCATCTCCACCAGAAGTCAGCGCACCCTGCTAGGTTCTTAGTTTGCCAGTTTCTAGCTGTTTAGGTTTTCTTTTCTTTTCCCCTGTTTGTATTATTTGAGTTTTGATATAGCATTAAAGCTGCCTCCCTGAGTTCATCCCTTTGTTGCTTGTGAGTCCTGTATTTGGGTCCTACTCCTGCCTGCCACAGCGTTATACGACAGCGAGAGCTGCCAGAGGACTGTCAGGAGCTGTTACAGTCATTTGAAATGACACAAGGAATATTCGATAAAAGCAGTGAATCTACATATTGACAATAGAAGATCATCCATGTTTCAAAGACCCCTTAAAAATATCTGCACTTTTTTTGTGCATGAAAATCTGAGTCATGAAATGCTGTTTAAATGAACTGGAACTGGCTGTACTGTAAGAAAATCCAGAGAAAGAGACCTTCTTTGTTTGAGTCCACATAATAGCGATCTCAGCTGACATACTATAGTTTCAACGAAGCCAGAGGCAGAGTTATAGCTACCAGAGGAAACCATAGAGTTCACTTCTGTGAGTGCACAGTGTACTCTGCAACAGTGGATTATTATCACAGTATCATGTGGCTTATCTTACAGTATCACAACTGCTTAGTCATACCTGTTAGAGTACTATATACTACACTGTACCTAAGTTACAACACAATCTTTATTTTTATTAACAGCTCACCCTAGACCCATTAACAATGGCCTGTAATAGTATACTGTTATAATATATTTCAGGACACTCTGAGACCTCAGTCAGTATTATTTCTGAAAAGTGTCAGAAAAACAAACACAGAAAGAAGAAGGAGCAAATTCTCAGAACTTAGAGATTATTAGAGAAAACAATATTGATGCCTTTGCTCAGGTGGCCTTTGTTCTGGAAGCAAGTTCAGTTTAGGTGAATGTCCTACAAAATGCAGAGAAGGACCACAGGATCACAGCATCCCCATATGACTCCTCTTACACTTAAGGACGTTGCATGAACGACATGTAATCTTTTTAAATTTAGAAATGTCAGGATTTTTTTTACAATGTATCCACATCAAAATAAAAACATATAATAGGACATTCTCTGTGGATTAAAAACAAACGTTCCACTTTATATTTATGGGACAGTCTGGGTAATGAGCTACCAGAATTATCAGTGATTTTATATATTAATTTCTTATATTTTAAGTTCAAAGAGCAAACAGATTTCTTTCATTAACCACAGCAGCATTTCTTTATCATGCAGATAAACTGAGACATGGGGCGATCGTGGCTCAAGAGTTGGGCGTTCGCCTTGTAATCGGAAGGTTGCCGGTTCGAGCCCTGGCTTGGACAGTCTCAGTCGTTGTGTCCTTGGGCAAGACACTTCACCCGTTGCCTACTGGTGGTGGTCAGAGGTCCCGGTGGCGCCAGTGTCCGGCAGCCTCACCTCTGTCAGTGCGCCCCAGGGTGGCTGTGGCTACAATGTAGCTGCCATCACCAGTGTGTGAATAGGTGGATGACTGGATATGTAAAGCGCTTTGGGGTCCTTAGGGACTAGTAAAGCGCTATACAAATACAGGCCATTTACATATAGTGTTGTCATTGCATTTCTTATTCTCATATTGAGCTATCTGGGGATTAAATGTGCAGTTAAGCTACTTTACTGGTGCTGGCTCATCAATAGAGGGCGCTACAGCACCACTCCCTTAAAAATGTTGAGGAAAAAAAATCTGTTTCAATTAATTATGAAAATACAACATACATAACAAATAAGTACATTTTGCTTATACAGAATGTGTGGTTGCCTGATTTGTGTGGATTATTAATTTGCAAGAGTTTAAGAAATACTTAAGCATTTGTTTCGATGTGTGTGTTTTTTCCTGACCTTTGAGATGCTTTACATTGTTTGACCTGTCAGCCTGAAGAGTAGACATGGTCCTGCCCTTCTGTAGGCCCACAGGTGCAGTAGGGGTTGGCTGCAGTGTCTGGTGGCCGCCAAGGGTGGAGTCCCTGGCAGACCGATTCCCACACTTCTCTACATTTCCGGACATATCCCACTGAAAGGAGGCCCTGGGGCAGACCCAGGACATACTGGAGAGGTTACATCTCTCAGCTCATCTGTAAACGCCTTGTGTTCTCCCAGATAAGCTGGAGGAGATATCTAGGATAGAAGTTGGTTCATAGACCTAGGTTCTCTGGTTGGAGTGCAGGGTTGCAAAAATTCAGTAAAGTAAGGTGGAGCCTAAATTCAATTCAATTTAATTCAATTCAATTTTATATACACAGCACCAAATCACAACAACAGTCGCCTCAAGGTGCTTTATACTGTACAGTAGATCCTACAATAATAGATACAGAGAAAAACCCAACAATCATATGACCCCCTATGAGCAAGCACTTTGGCGACAGTGGGAAGGAAAAACTCCCTTTTAACAGGAAGAAACCTCCAGCAGAACCAGGCTCAGGGAGGGGCGGGGCCATCTGCTGCGATTGGTTGGGGTGAGAGAAGGAAGACAGGATAAAGACATGCTGTGGAAGAGAGACAGAGGTTAATAACAGATATGATTCAATGCAGAGAGGTCTGTTAAATCTCCTAAGCCTAAACCTCTCAGATTCTTAAAAACAAGGAATAAAATGTTAAACTGTGTGTTCACATACGTGTAAATTTGACTTTTTACACTGGCTTCCAGTTCATTATAAGATACAGGTTAACATTTCCTTCCTGTGAAAAGTTGAGCTGCTTCTCTTTGTATGACCTGCATTCAACAAAGTAATGACTGAACAGAGCCAACATATAAAGAATTACAATAGTCTCTGCGAGCGGTAACAAAAGAATGAATTACCCCAATTACAACAAAGTTTCCTTGCAACCGGGTGACAGTAAGTAACTGAAGACCAATGGTCACTGAAGAAAGGAAGAAGGAAAATAAATGTTTAAATTCAGTTCAGTTTTATTTATATACGACACAATCACATCAAGAGGCTGTAAGGGAAAAGTGTGGAGAGAAATAGGACCCAAGTGCAGACACTGACAACAAACTTAACTGTGAATAAGCTTTCATCTGCGGCAGGGACAGAAAACAAAAACAGAACATGGCAAAAACTAAACTAAACCTAAACTGGGAGCACCTACAAATAGACACAGAGGGATAATGGGGGAATGGGAAACAATAGGGAAACATAGCAGGGAGTAATCAAACATGACGAGACCAAGACTGAAACTCTTCAAATAAGCCATTCCTCTGCAGATGATCTGTTAGCTGTTTGACAACTACCCTTTCAAGGATGTTTGATATAAAGGAAGGTTGGAGATTGGCCTATAATTAGCTAAGACTGCTGGGTCTAGAGATGCTTTTTGAGTAAAGGTTTAACTACAGCCAGCTTGA